>NC_051846.1:118785720-118829893 GCF_002237135.1 Teleopsis dalmanni | reverse complement strand
TTTACTATTTCATTTGTTCATGTTAAAAACACTGAATTGAATTAAATCGCATATTTCTTGGGAATGCTTGAAATTAGAATATACAAATTTTTGACAATTTTTGTCAAAAATTGAGGTTGCTTATTTTGCGTTATTAATATATTGTATTTTGTTGTTTTCTGTTTTCTGTTTTATTTTCAACAATAATTGAATTAGCTTAATGTAACATTTTTTTTAAAAAATATTCTTTTTCTGGAATAAGAATTGTGTATTATAAAACACTTATTCATTTATTATAAAAAATTTTAATATGATATTTTCTTAAAGTTGTTTTCGTTTAACGGCTTTAATGCATTTTTGATCCGGTAATCTTAAAAAATTATTTTCGGAGTATATTGCAAGTACATTTTCTATAAAAGTGATGCATGACAATAAAGTTTAATATATATGTATTTACTATATATATGTATGTATTTTACTAACTATATGCAGTAAATAAAAAATATTTTGCATGGAGCATCTTTTCAGCTAACCCTCATTGTGTATCATTTGTTACTTGTTACTTTTTTCACCGATTTAAATTTTACTTTATTATGTAGAAACGAGTGGATAAAGCACTTAGGAGTCAGAGAGACAAACAAAAATATTTTCGCTTGTAGTAATCATTTTTCGGCGAATATGATGTGTACAAAGAATTTAACAAAAAGCGCTGTTTCTGATCAAAATTTAGCTTTAAGTTATCTTAATTCTTTACGCATTCATGATGACAATGAAGGTGGTGTAGTTAATAAATCTATAAGTCCCAAACTGTCTACATCAGCTAGGCCATTATTGAATAGTAATACTATATCTGTTTCTGAAAGAATCCCTAGAAAAAGAAAATTAAGAGTCGATTTTACAGCTGTAGTTAAAATATTAAAAACTGTAGAAAAAGTTGTTGAGGAAAAAGATATTATAATCCAATTAAAAGATGAGCAAATGCGTTTAGGTAATGAAAGACTAGCAAAGCTGGAGTTAGATAATATAGAATTGCAAAAAAAACTTTCTGAATGTAAATCATTAAGTAGTGTAGCAGAAAGGTCTGAAGTTGATTTTTTAAATGAACTTTGTGACAAACTTCCACAAAGTTTGCAGATATCCCTTAGAAATAGCTTAGAGAACTGCAGTCGTCTGCCAAACGGCTGCAGATATAATACGCAATGGAAAACTATCGCCTTAGGAGTTTATTTTCTTTTACCCTTAACTTATCGACATTTACGTCAAAGTTTTAATTGACCATGTGAACGAACATTAAGAAATTTTGTTCAAAGCTGGCCAAACTCTCCTGGCTGTACTCATAGCAGCATTAAGGCCTTGGAGTTCCGAAGTCGCGGATTTACATACGAACAGAGATTTGTTTCGATATTCTGCGATGAAATGTTTTTACGTGCTCACCTCCAATATGATAGGCACAATGATAAAATTATTGGCCTTGAAGATTTTAGTGACGAAGACCGTACTTGCAAAACCGCAAGTGCTGTCTTGTCTTATCAAAGACGTCCAAGATAGAAATATTATTAATAATTTTTCCTTTATTAAAGGATGGCTCCTTAATGTTAACAGCATTCGTTGTATGTGGCAATATTTATTCTCGAAATGTTTTAAAATCATAATGACTAGAAAACTTTGCCAAAATGTGCTTGAGCACTTTTTTGGGCAAATACGAAGAGGAGGGGGGAATGCTAAATCTATAATATCAGACTTATTCATAACCCTCTTTTAAAAGGGTTGGGGTCTTAGCTATCTGAATGTTGTCAACAAAGGCAATTGCGAGGCACTTGTAGAATTAGATTGTCCATCATTCGTAGCTTCTATTAATGATCCCAGTTTAAATAGTTGTAATGAAACCGTTGAAAATGTTTGCAATGATACGTTAGGGAAAGATACTTAATGGCAGTATACGGAATCATTTTGTACTTAAAAATATTTAAGTTACTTCATTGTTTAGCTTCCCTACCTTGCACAAATAATGTTTCAAGTGATTACCTCTTCACACTTGAAAAAGAATTTGATGTTTGCAGCTTGGTACATCCTCCTAGCGACTTTATTAGTTATATTAGAAGATTAGATGAAGAATTTTGTACTTATTTTGAAAAAAATTATTCTAAGGTAGGTATAGCTCAATTTTTATAAAAAAGTTGGCTAATATACGCCCAAACCAGCTGCCAAAATTGCAAACCAGACAGTTTATTAATTCTTTTCATAAGAATGCGAATGCATTTTATTTTAAAAATTTTTAATAGGGACCTAAGTACCTCTGATTTCAAGCATAAGCTTCTAAGGGTAAGTCATATGTGAGTTCCTGATAAGCATTTTCTTTGTACTCTTTTCAAATGTGCACAAATTTAAATTACATAGATATAAACATTTTTTTAATAGTTTTTATGAAGGAAATATATAAGGAAATATATCTATAAATGCGATGGCCTTTCGATTTAATTAACTACATACACCTTCACTTGTGTTTTCTAAATAAAAATTCACATAATTTCATGTTATTATTATAAGAATATTTTTCAAAATTAACTACTATATCACAATTTTATTTTTTTATTAAGTAAAATGTTATAAATTTGTTTCTAATTTTGTTTTTAAATTTTAATTTTTTTCATGTAAAGATATTATATAATATTTATAATTAGCCAGTACAATTATTTAGTCCCAGATATTAATATCATATTGAACATTTTTTAGTATATTATTTAAAAGAGATAATTTATTTTATATAAATATTGTTCATTATGTACGCAAATAATATATATTGTTTTAAACAAATTTTTTTTTTTTTTTTTAAAACATACATTTATTTATTGCATCTTCTCTTAAAATGAGACTAACAATAAGTTGTAAAAACTTATAACTAACTACATAATGTTACAAATTTTTATTTTAACTGTACATTGTATAAAATAAAATAAAATAAAATAAAATAAGTAAACCTTATATCACGAACCTCACCTAGATTAATGGGTTAAATTTCATTGGAGTGAATGTTAGGTGGTTTCTTAAGAAAGTGGTTCAACTTTAACAGACTACTAAAAAGAAAGGTGCGGTTATTACTTAAAGTTGTTGAATATTAATTAACGGCTGGACGGTCAGCTCTTTTTAGACGGGAAGTAATGGATAGAAGTGCGAGATTTCTTGCTAAGGGATTAACATGCTCTGTCAGCCTTTTATTGTATTTTTTCTTATATTGTCAAATTCAGCTTTAACTAGGGAAATTTGTAGACCTCGGTGTATAATTTCCTAATATACCATAAGGCACCAGTGATAATTCTTAGTATTTTTGATTGAGCTCTTTGTATAATTTCAATATTTGAAGCACTAGCCAAATAGCTGGATACCATAAGTCCATATTGGTTTTATGATGATGTTATACAAGAGTACTTTATACTCTAGGCACAGGTGAGATCTGCTATTAATGACCCAATACAACTTAGAGGCTTGAAGCTTCATCTGAATTTTTTTCAGCTTTAATATGTTTACGCCAAGTTAGTCATCTGTCTAGGTGAATACCTAAGTACGTTATATCTGGCCATCTGCTTGTGGTATGGGAATGTTATTTAGTAAAATTGTTGGAGATGTACTCCGATTTAAGGTAAAAGTGACGTGTCTACATTTTACTTCGTTAATTTTAATTCGCCATTTTCTCCACCTGAAATAAATGAGATTTAAGTTGGTTTGAAGCTCGCACAGCGATTTTGTTTCGACATAAAATTGCCGTATCATCGGCAAACGTTGTGGTGACAACTGAACTACTTATCGGGATATCAGATGTGTAAAGTACATACAATATAGGGCCAAGAATGCTTTCTTGTGGCACGCCAGCTTTTATTGGAAAATTATTAGAAGTATATGATTTACATTTCACTTTAAAGCTTCTATTATGCAGATACGATTCTAAAACTGAGTGAACATTTACAGGTAATGAACAGCGTATCTTATATATGAGCCCATTACGCCATACATTATCAAATGCTTGTTTAACATCGAGGAATACCGCAGAACAATATTCTCTGAGCTCAAATGCATATCTTATTTCATTCGTTATATGATTCTCTTGCTCAATAGTCCCATGTTTTTCCCTAAAACCAAACTGGCGGAAGGGTATTAAGTTTTGAACGTCAAGGAATGGTTTTACCTTTAAAAGCAGTGCTGTTTCAAAGAGTTTAGAAAGGCATGCCAGTAAGTTTATTGGCTGTATGAAGAGGCAAGCGTGGGATTTTTACCTGAGTTATGAATCATAATAATCATGGATGTTTTCCACTCTGTTGGGTAAAAACTAAATTTAATAATGGCATTAAAAAGTCTTGTGATAAAATTTATGGCCAAAAGGGGTAGTTTTTTATCATGATGGGTGAGATATTATCATATCCCGGTGCCTTTTTACAATCTAACTTGTCTGTGATTATTTGAAGAAGATCATTGGCCGTGATATTCGTGTCAATAGATGGTGCATGTAGATCCTGATTGGGAAAGTCATAATGTCCTTTTGCACGATTTGGTTGGAACACCTCTTTTAGATAATCAGCAAAAACGTTAGATTTTTCTTTATCACTTTGCGCCCAGTTTCCGAGAGAGTTTCTTATTGGAGAATCGAATTCTATGGGGGAATTTATACCTTTGCTAGCATTCCATAAGGATATATGGTTTTTGCCATTTAGACATCGGTTTCGAATATAACTATATCCCCTGATTTTGGTTGCATTGCTTAATGCAGATCTAAGTCTCCTTTGGGCTTCCTTAAATAAGTTTTTCGCTAAAGGGACTTAGATTTTTGCCATCAGAACTAAGTTTAAAACCGAGGTTGCGTCCTCAATATGAGACTTACACTTTATATTGTAATTTGTGTGAATGTATGAATTAAAGTACTTTTTATATTTGAGCCAGTTTGTTTTAGGACTTGTAAGGCTATAGGAACAGTCATATAACTGAGGACCATCAAGTAAGCAAAATGTAACTGGAGAATGGTCAGAAGACAAATCGCAGCTAGTGTATGTTGAGATAAAATTTCTGCCCATGCCTTTGGTCACGGCGAAGTCTATTAGGTCTGGTATTTTATTGTTATCGGCAGCCCAATAGTTGGCTGTCCAGGGGAGATTACGTCTAGTGCATTTTTTCTATTTACAATAAAATTGTAGAGCTGTTTTCCTCTTGGATTACAGAGTCGTGAACCCCAATACATGTGCTTAGCGTTGTAGTCTCCCGCCGCAAGAAATCTTTCACCTAGAGTTAAGAAGTAATTCGTAAGTTGGGTCTCAGTAATGTTGAAGCGTGAAGGACAGTAAACTGCCGATAAAGTTAAATTTTTTCCTTTGTGCTTAAGGCATATTGATGTGGCTTGCATATAATTATGAGCATATGTACCTAGCAAATTGTGTTTTAGACGCTTTCGTATCAAAATACCTGTACCTTCACGTGCTGTGCCATCTGGGTGATTGGTTTTATGGAATATGTTAAATAACCAGGAATAGAAAAGAAATTTTTGTTTGTTAGATGTGTTTCTGAGCACAGCATTACATCCACACTTTCTCGGGACATGAAATTTGTGAGTTCAAGTTTATGTTGGCTTAAGCCGTTTGCATTCCATGTACAAATTTTTAAAGTACTCATTATTTAGACAAAAATTTGCATTAATTGGCTTTGCATTTTAACTATCTCGTTAAGAGTAGTTTGCATGATTGACATGAACTGAGTTAAGCTCTGGGTGGGAGTGGAGATCATTATTTCTAAACTATTACTTTGAACTGGAGGAGCATGTTGCTTGTCAGATTTAACGACGTTAGCATATGAAAAACCTGGTGTAACAGGCTTAGAAGTTAAAGGTTGAGGTACTTCAACGAATTTAATGGGGTTGCTTCTTGTAGGATTACGCAATATTTCTTTCTGCAGAGCTAACCTTGTTTTCAGTGTCGATTTGGATTTTGGTTTCGTGTATATTGCCCCTAGTTATAGGAACAATATGAAAAGTATTATTTCCAATCAGATGTGCAAGGATTACATTGTCAATATGGCGAATTGACATTTCGTTTTGTTTACATTGTTGTTTGTTTACATAAGTTTTGACGTGTTTTTACAAAAAACATGTAAGTAAATTTCTTTTAAGTAAAATATGTAGCTATTATGAGGTATTTATTATATATATATATATACATTTATATACATTGTGACCGAAAAGTTTTCGGAAATTCTCATTTAAAATTCGCGCGCTGTATATTTTTCGATATTTTAAGTTTATGTAGTTTGGCAGCACTGTCCTTAATTACTATGCCAAAAATGAGCGCGATCTGTCAGACAGTTCGTTTACGGCAGCTGTTGAAACCAGTTCACCTCAGTAGTGCGTTGAGAAAAAAACAATGGAAAAAAATATTGATCAAAGAGTTTGCATCAAATTTTGTGTTTCGAACGAATTTTCGTGTGCAGAATCGTTGCGAATGCTACAAAAGGCTTATGGGGAATCAGTTTTATCGAAAACTCAAGTTTATGAGTGGTACAAAGCCTTTCAGGACTGTCGTACGACCGTCGAAGACATGCCGCGTTCTGGACGACCTTCGACCTCTACCACCGACGAAAACATTGAAAAGGCAAAGGAAATCGTGTTCAAAAATCCTCATGTGAGTGTTAGAGAGATAGCACGAGAGCTAGGCATCGGTCGTGAGATGGCTCGTTTGATTTTGGTGGACAATTTGTGTATGCGACGTGTCAACGCTCGGCTTTTTCCGATTCACCTCAATTTGTTCCAAAAACACCATCGTGGACAGGTCTCGTTAGACATGCTTGATCGTGCCAATTCCGATCCAACTTTCATGGAACGCATCATAACGGGTGACGAGACATGGGTCTACGAGTACGACATGCAAACAAGCCAACAATCATCGGAATGGAGAGGAAAAGACGAGCCGAAACCGAAAAAACCACGCCAAAGTCGCTCGAAAATCAAGGCAATGCTGATTGTTTTCTTCGATATTCGTGGTGTGGTGCATCATGAATTCGTCCCTGAAGGACAAACAGTCAATAAAGACTATTATTTGACTGTTTTAAGACGTTTGCGTGAAAATATCCGCCGTAAACGGCCTCAATTGTGGAAGGATAATTCATGGATTTTTCATGACGATAATGCTCCCTCGCACCGAGCCAACATTATCAACGATTTTAAGGCCAAACATTCAATAAATACCATCGAACAGCCACCGTATTCACCTGATCTTGCACCGTGTGACTTTTTCCTGTTTCCCAAACTCAAATTACCACTCAGAGGAACGCGTTTTGAATCCATAGAAGACGTAAAACAGAATTCGCAGAGGGAACTCAAAGCCATACCGGAAAGCGCCTATAAAAAATGTTTTGATGATTGGAAGAAACGTTGGCATTTGTGTATCGCTTCTAATGGAGCATATTTTGAAGGAGATAAAATAAATATTGATGAAGATTAAGAATTTTGCGTTTTATTTAAAATTTCCGGAAACTTTTCGGTCACAATGTATATATATACATAACATTATTTCACACTTCACAGACAAAAGTTTTATCAAAATCCCTAACTTTTCGATATATCATACAAATCATCCCGACAACAAGGTCCATGGTGGAACAGCAGTAATTATTAAGCAAAATATACAATGCCCTTGACCAGTATATACCAAACAGAACAAATACAAGTTACAAGTGTCCATATTCAAGATACAAAAGGCGAGTTAACAGTATTAGCTCTTTACTGCCCTCCGAAACACAATAACTCGAAGGATGTATACCTGAACTACCTTAACACTCTCGGCAATATGTACATTGTTGATGGAAACTTTAATGCAAAAAATACTTTGTGGGGCTCTAGAATTACAAACTGCAAAGGGAAAAATTTACATAATGTTATCATTGACAAAAGAGCAGACATTCTAAGCACAGGTGAACATACGCACTGGTCTACCGATGTGAACAAAATACCAGACGTGATTGACTTCTTCGTGAACAAAAATATAAATAAACGATTTCTTACAGTAAGTACACTTCCTGACTTATCATCTGATCACTCACCAATTATGCTATCATATGAAAGCGACACAAAACTAAACGTCACAAGGACAAAATTAATCTATAATAACAAAACATGTTGGGACACGTTTAGAGATATTCTTAATACCAACCTGACAACAAATATTTTCTTAAAATCTGAAGACGAAATCGAAAGCGCGATTGTATACTTAAATGAAATGATAGCTGTTGCCGTGACAAATTCTACCCCAGTTCTTAAACAAAACGACACTCAAAATAAAATCTCGATGGGAGTTAAAAGCAAGATAATGGACAGAAGAAAACTGAGAAAACAATGGCAAATAAATCGGTCCCCTGAACTAAAAAAGGACTTAAATAATCTAACCAAAGAACTTAAAATTATGCAACTTAATGAGAAAAATGAAAACCTGCAAAACGCATAATGAACTTGACAGCTGACAAAGCCATTAACTATACTTTATGGAAAGTTACTAAAAATATCAACAACTCAGTAATGCATCAACTACCACTGAGGAAAGCAAATGGAACTTGGGCTAGAACTAATACCGAAAAAGCTGAACTTTTTGCCACGTACTTCGAAACTACGTTTAGTAATCCAAAACAGTATGATAGCAACGTTACACGGAGCAGCTCTACTCAAAATGTCGCAATAAATAAAGTTTCAATAACAGAGATTAAGAATACTATTAAAAATAAAATTAAACCAAAAAAATCACCGGGATATGATAGTATCACAGGAAAGATTCTGACTGAGCTGCCTCTTCAAGCACTTGCATATATGAGAAATCTTTTTAATTGCGCTTTTCGCCTTAAGTATTTTCCAAAAGTTTGAAAAGTAGCAGAAGTAATTGCTATACCTAAACCATATAAGGAGATATCTGTAACAAAACCAATTAGCCTATTACCAGTTATGTCAAAATTATTTGAAAAAATAATTTTATCAATACTAGAACCAATTCTCCATAAAGAAAAACTTATACCTGACCATCAATTCGGCTTTCGGAAAAAGTATTCAACTATACAACAAGTTCACAGAGTTGTTAATAAAATAACAAGTGATATTGACACAAAACAATTTTCTTCGGCAGTATATCTAGATGTCGCAAAGGCTTTCGACAGCGTTTGGCATGGAGGTCTACTAACTAAACTATCAGAGCTTCTTCCAACAAACTTTTACCTCCTACTTAAGAGCTATCTACAAAATAGATACTTTTATGTGAAGTATAAAGAGTCAATTTCCGAACTTAAACAAATGAAAGCTGGTGTGGCCCAAGGAAGCGTACTAGGTCCATTACTCTACTTGCTATACACGGCTGATGTCCCGATACCTTCTGATCCTCAATGTTTGATAGCAACTTTTGCAGACGATACAGCCCTAATTGCAGCTAATAAAAATTTTAACATATCCACAGACAACTTGTAAATTACCTAAACGCAACGCTCGAATGGTTCAACAAATAAGGAGTTCAAATAAATACAAGCAAAACAGTTCATGTTATCTACACGAATAAAAAATATGACCTAAATTGCGGTGCAGACTATCATACTGGTGTGTCATACGAGTTGCGCTCGCTCTTGCTCAAATTTCTTCTAGCGATCGAATTTGAACAGGTATGACACACAAGAGTCGTCATTTACTCAAAACTTTTGAAGAGTGCTTTTCGGGTAGTGCTGTGAAAATTTGTGTGCTTAAAATAAAATTTTAAAGTTGAAAAAATGGATAGTTAACGTATAGGTTGCGCTTTGCGTATAATTGATTATAATTTTGTATATTTTATATATACCGTGCTTTTTTTTTGCGATCTTTTTATTCACAGCTTTGGACATCCCCCAAACAACGATGACTTTTGTTAACATTCGATGAAAGCATCTAAAAATGCTTTATCTGCATCCATATTCATATTTTTTTTAGGTTTATGGGTCATTAAGCACAGTAGTTAATATGAAAAGATCAGTAAAGGACCGTAGTTAATTTCCTTCACTACCTGTAAAGTTTCTTAAGAAATTTTTCATAAATAGATCATACAAATAATGTATATATGTATATACATAAGAATGTATATATCTTCATTGTTTTTCAAGAAATTTGATCATTTCCATATTTTTGTTAGTTAAAGATTATTAACATTTAAAATTCTTTTATTTTAATAACAAGTTTTAACAAAGAAAAGCATATTTAGAATACAAAGTATTATATCTTAAATTTGGGATATTAATTAATTGTTATTACGACCAATTTTCCATATGTTTTTTTATTACTGGGCTTAGATCATAAATTTAACGATGTTTATATTTAGATGCTTTTTTAAAAAACAATTTACTTACATATAATCATCGTTTATAAATTAAAATAAAAAAAAATAAAATAAAATAAAATAAAATAAAATAAAGTAAAATAAAATAAAATAAAATAAAATAAAATAAAATAAAATAAAATAAAATAAAATAAAATAAAATAATAAATTAAAATAAAATAAAATAAAATATTTAATAAACTAAATAAAATATTTAATATATTACATAAAATATTTAATTGTATTTTAATTTTTTATAAGAATTTTATGTAAAAATTTATATTTTTTTTTAACTAAGATACAATTAAATATTTAACACAAATTTATAAGTGTAATTTTAATAATAATAAATAATAATAATAATATATACATTAATAATGAAATAATAAAAAAACATATTAAATTTATATTAAAATTTTACATATATCGCCTGCTTACAATAAATTTGCAAGGCAAAAATGCTCTTGTATGACGTATGAATCGTTAGGGGTGACAGACTATCATACACAACACGTATGCGAGAGCTGCTCACCAAAATTTTGGTGAGCACTCCAACATGTTGGTAAGAGGTGCAGACTATCATACCAGTGTGTCATACGACGTTTTTCTCTCTCGTATGACATACCAGTATGATAGTCTGCAAAGCGCTTAAAACGTAATAAAAATTAACAATGACGAAGTCTTCACACACACAAAGGCAAATTACCTTGGCATTACTACAGATAGCAGATTAACTTGGAAAGACCATATTAAAGCTAAAAGCAATGAAATTAAGCGTCGCTTTGGACAATTGTACTGGCTACTCTGCTCAAAATCAAAACTAACAGTGGAAAATATACTACTAGTATATGAAACAGTAATCGCTCCAATATGGAAATATGGAGCCGAAATATGGGACACAGCATGCAAATACAACATTCAAATACTGCAATGACTACAATCAAATATACTTAGCACTATCATCAACGCTGAATGGTACATCTCAAACTATGACATTCATCGCGATTTAAAGATACCTTTCGTTGCAGACGTTAACCGAAAAAATAGTAAAAAGCACACAGACAGATTACTTCTCCATCCTAACCCAACAATGAGGCAGCTACCTAATGTCGAAGCCAAACATAACAGAAGATTGAAACGTTTATTTCCATCAGAACTAGCAATGCTATAATAATCTAACAAATATATTTATAGGAAATTTATGGCAGTCTATTTAATTGACTCATTTATTATATCATCTATCCATTAATTTTAATTATTTTATAATATTTAATTTATTTCATTTAAAGAAAAGTTTTCTTTTTCTTTTTATCCATTATTAATAGTTCACTCATGTAATTCTTAATCTTTTTTTTGAATTATTACTTGATGTTCCATTAACATATGTAAAAATGTATACTAAATGCTAAATCTTGGCAGTTGTATAAAAAAGGAAAGTAAAAACAAAAAAAAACAGTAGCGATAACAAACACCGCTATTCATTGCTGCTGTTGAGAAGAACTGTGTGTTGTTGGAGCCTTATGAGTCTGTGACAGCATTACATAAAGACGAAAAAACATAAAGACATGGTGGCAGCATTAAAAAAGAGACATTTTTGGATGCTTGTACGAAAAGGTGTGAACACAACACAAAAGATTTAGTGTATATAAATAGTTTAAAAAAGCGTGTTAAAAATTACAATAAATATGAAAACTGCAAACTAAAGTTTGCAAGTTGCTGTAAACTTAAGACGGATCTCAGGAATTCTCTTTAATAGTAAAATAAATAATAAAGAACATTTACACTAAAGTGGTGACCCCGACATGATTCTAATTTAAGAATCATTTGAACACATTTTTAAAAATCGTCTTAACGACTGGTCTCATCCAAAAAAAAGGCTTTTATTAGAGCTGTAGTAAAGAGATAAGACTACGAGTTCCTCCACCGTACCTAAACAACATGTCTTTGCCAGCTGTCAACGAAACCACAGCGGGGCAGCGAGAAAGCGAGTTTCTAGAAGGCATTTTGAACCGCGTTTCAGTCAAAGTGCCGCCATTTTGGCATGAACGGCCAGAAATATGGTTTACGCAAATCGAAGCACAGTTTGCAGTTGCAGGCATATCTAGCGATGTTACGAAATTCAACACCGTCGTCGCACAGATCGAGTCCAGCGTCGTTACTGATGTAGCTGATGCAGTTTTATACCCTCTGGCAACAGGTAAATACATTAACCTTAAGAATCGGATTTTAGACCGGTATGGCGAAAGCGAGCAACGAAAGATACAGTGGCTACTCTCAAAAATCGAACTAGGAAATCGTCGACCAACGCAATACTCAATGAGCTGACATCTTTATCGAAAGACAAAGTCAGTAACGAGTTCCTGAAGTCTCTCTGGCTCCAACGTTTATCACCGCAAGTACGTACGATCTTACAGGCATCCAGCGTTGACCTGGTAAAGTTAGCTAAACTGGCTGACAGAATATGCAGGAGACTACCACCAAATAGCTGCAGCAACGTCTAATGTGACAACGCCAGTCGTTGAGGACTCAGCAATCATCACGCAGAAGAAGCTGAACGCGCTCGTAGTCCTCAAATCACTCCGATTGTTGCTGATTTCATAGCAGCTTCGGGGAGTAGGCGCGCAAGTGCCGTCAGCCTTGTACTTATACTACTAATTCAAGGCCAAAAAACTAAGCTTGCCTCAATCGACGTCAAGCCGATTTCAGGAAAGCGCTATAATAGCTCGACTTACAGTATAAGATCCGGCAACGTCAACTTCATTTCTTATCGACACCGGAGCGGATCTATCTGTACTGCCTAAAAAATAGGGTCTTAAGCGGAGTAAACCAATTGCTTTTTCATCACCCAGCTTATTTGCTGCAAACGGCACACCAATACGCACATACGGCACAAAACATTTGTTGGTATCCCTTGGATTAAGGCGCGATTTTCCATGGACATTTGTGGTTGCAAATGTAAATTATCCCATCGTCGGCGCAAATTTTTTGAGGTACTACGACCTACTGGTTGACATGTAGCGGAAACAGCTTGTGGACAACAAAACGTTTGTAGCAACTAGATGCTCGGCAGTAGATGGGCAAGTGAGCAGTATCCGAGCCAACCCTATTGCAAAAGACTACAGTTTCTTGATGAGCGAATATCGCGATCTAGCCACATTGAGCGATAACTATCTCACTTTCAACACGCAGATCGAACACTTCATCGGGACCACTGTCGCTTCAGCGTTTGCTCGACCACGACGTCTTTCCGGGGTTAAATTAGAGGAAGGGAAAACGGAACTCGAATACTTATTACAAAAGGGCATCTGTCAGCCGTCAAAGAGTCCTTGGGCAAGCCGATTGCATATGGTGCTGAAGAATGACGGCGACCATGCGGCGATTACCGTGTGTTGAATGCTCAAACGAAGCCGGAGCGGTTCCTTTTCTGCACGACGTAACAACCATCCTCCACGGCAAAAGCATTTATTCAAAGATTGACTTTCAGAAGGCGTACCACCAGATTCCAGTGGCAGAATGTGACATACCGAAGACGGCGATTACTACTCCTTTCGGTTTGTGCAAGTTCCGTTTCATGACTTTTGGCCTACGAAACGCAGCCCAAACATTTCAACGATTTATCAACGCAATTTTGGCTGAGCTAAACTTTGTTTTCGCATACATCGTCGATATACTGATTGCTTCTAAAGATGCTGCAGAATATCGAGTACATCTTCAAATGGTTTTCGAGCGTCTTCGCCAAGCTGGTCTGATGGTAAATTTTGTCAAGTGCGAATTTGGGCGCAGCGAGATCGAATTTCTGGGTCACTTCATCAGCGCACACGGTTTCAAGCCTTCCAAAAGCAAAGTAACCTAATACTTCATTTCACGTCCTGCAGCAGATTATAGAGGGCAAATCTCAACCTTTAGCATTCTATTCGACAGCATTTCAAGTATGCACTCGAAGGTTGTCAATCTGACTGACCGTAAACCACTTACGTTTCCGTTCAGACAGAACAGCGAGAAGACATCGCCACGGCGCGTTAGGCAGCTAGAATTCATAAGCCAGTTCTTTACTGATATCCTCCTTATTGCTGGTGCAGATAATTGCGTGACCGATACGTTTTCACGTATTGCACAAATCGAATTTGAGGCAGCTAAGGTGGTAGCAAAGACACAAGTTTCAGATGACGAGCTGCGCACGCTACTTGAACATCATGCCGACACTCTTTTTTTACCCATGTACAATACTGAAGTATTTTACGACATTTCCAAGGGCAATGTTCGACCGTTTGTTCCAGCCAGTTGCCGTTAATTAGTGATGATAAAACTACACAATTTAGCACACCCAGGCGTAAGAGCGACACGCAAACTGATTCAAGCAGGTTTCGTCTGGCCAGGTTTAGGAAAGGACGTAGCTAAGTTTGTGAAGAACTGCATTTCATGCCAATTATCTAAAGTCCACCGTCACACCAAATCACCTATAGGTAATTTCGCAGGTGTAGACGAACGTATCCAGCATGTACAAGTAGACATCATCGGACCACTACCACTGTCGCAGGGTAAACGATACTGTTTGACGTGCATCGACCGTCTCTCACTATGGCCCGTGGTGGTGCCTGTACCAGATATAACTACCGAAACCATTGCCGGCGCCTCAATCGAAGGTTAGGTAGCGCATTATGGTGTGCCTCACATTATCACCACTGACTTAGCACGTCAGTTCGAGTCAACAATCTTCCGCGAACTACCCAGACCTCTGGGCATCAAACACATCTACACGACAGCATATCTCCCCCAAGCGAATGGAATGGTTGAACGTATGCATAGGGCGTTAAAAGCAGCTTTGCGTTGCCACAGCACTAACGACTGGACGCGTGCACTTCAATTGATACTGCAGGGGTTGAGAACTGCCCCAAAAGAAGATCTTGGTGTCAGTTCTGCTGAAATGCTATACGAAAATCTTTTACGTCTACCAGGACCACTAAACATTGGCTCAGCTGAAGACAATCAACAGCAGCAGACACGGACATCATCCAGTCTATGTTCCCAGCGACTTACAAATCAGTGAGTTTGTGTTCGAGCGCGTCGATTGAGTGAAAGCTCCATTACAACAGCCATATGAAGGACCTTTTCAAGTACTGCAACTGGGGGAAAAAAATTTCGTGATTAACAGGAGAAATAGCAGGTATACCGTCGCAGTAGACAGATTGAAACCAGGACCCTGTTGCACCAACATTTTTCACTTAGCACTTTGCAAACTATTATGAGTTTCTGAGCATTTATCTCTCATTGAGAACATAAAGCATTAATTTGAGAATTGAGTTATGCAAAGTTTTGAAAACACTCAAAAAAGGCAAAGTGTTGCACCAATGTACTTTTCAATGAAAAGTAAAGTATGAAAAGAAAAGTGAAATATTGGACAAAAATCCGGTTTTTTTGCATTTTCTGTTGCACCAATATTTTTTACTTTGCGCTTTGCAAATGTAAACTGCAAAACTTTACAACAAAATTGAAAATGATTAATTCACCCTGCAAATTTTGCAAATTATTGCTTTACACAAGAAATAAGTTTCTTATGTATATTAATAAAAGACAAAATGTGTAAAATAAAAGAAAATTGTTTTAAAAAAATAGAAATAGAAAATTCTTTTAAGCAAATATTATTGCTGTTTTTAAAATAAATTTAGTTCCAATAATTTAAGGGATATATTACCGGACAATACTTTTAAATTATGAATTAAAGAATTCAGTTTCTAAAAAACTTTATAATACATTTAATATAAATATTTTATAATATATATTTTTAAATATTTTATAATATTTTATTTAGACCTATATAAAAGTAACTTAGTATATTTGTTAATTTTGTTTTTCAATATAATTGTTGTTAAAACAACTCATACTCATACTTCTTAAATATAAATTCTTTTTCTGTAACTTTTCAAGCAGCAAAATTAATTAAAAGCATAAAAATTGTGTCTATGGATATACACAACTTCTTTGTCTACGATTAAATGTCAATAAAAGAAATCATATACAAAAATTTTGTGTTTTGTATTAATGTATAACAAAGAATTGTACTAAATTATACAAATATTAGAAATTATAATAATAAAATTTATTAAAATAAAACATTATTTTAAAAACTTTTATTTTAAACAAAAATTAAACTCATACGTATATACTATACATAAATCATGCACAAAAACCAATACAAAATTAAAGTGATCTAATTTTTTGGTGCAACGCTTTGCTTTGCATTTTATGCAAAACTCTCCAATAAAATCTTTATTTGCAAAGTGCAAGATAAATCATCTTAAGTCTTTGGTGCTACGCTTTTCACTTTTACTTTGCAAAAAAAAGTCACTCATAAGTTTTGCAAAGTGCAAAGTGAAAATTGTTGATGCAACAGGGCCCTGATGTCACAAACAATATTAACAACACTCAAACAACAACTACAGGAAATACACAGGTAGCACTCCTAACTTTATTATTAATAGCTATAATTATATTTATTGCTTATAAAATAGACAAATATATAAAAAAATATGTACATTAACATGTACGTTGAAATATAAGCAATGACGTATAAAAATAAATTTAAGTAAATAATAAAATAAGAATATTCCATGTATTTCATATTAATTTTATAATAATAAAATGTTTTAATGACCAAAAGAAATTTTTTTTAAAAATAATTATTTCATGGGCTAATTGGTCAGTTATTAAATAAATTTTATTATTTAGTTTTATAAGATTTTTATTGTCCAATATTTCGACTATAATCTATAGTCATCATCGGAGAACTATACATATAAATACATTGTAATTAATATTAATGTATACATTACATAAAAAAAAATAATGAATTACATTTACATTGAAACATGAAACATACATATATGTATTTGGAAAATATACAATACTTTGACTATAAGAAACATAAAATTAACTTATATATAAGAAAAATATATTTATCCGCTTCCGGATTTGTCGAAGATGTTTTTATACACCTGAGCACAGTGTTGTATGTCACTTTTGAAATTTAGTCTGGTGTCACTTGGAGTTTGAAGGATGTATAGCATTTCTAAAAAAAAGCGTTTTTGTGGATGATTTTCGTGCAGGCCGATTCTACTAATCGCTATCGCTAAAACTCCAATCTCTTCGCTAAAATTCTTAAATAAGCGAGTCGCTTATTTTAGGAGAATTAGCGATTGTGCGATTCTGCTAACACAATCTCTTCGCTAAATTTATCCGGCGATGCGGATAATGCTGAAATACACTGAAATATCAAAATAAATACAAAAATTGTAAACAAATATCAGCTGTTGGACTTATAATTTAAATTTGAATTTAAATTTAAAAGCACATACTTCAATAAAAAATATTTAGCAATTGTGAAATTAAAATTAATATTCAATTAATATAACATTGGTGTGTGAATTAATTAAATAATGGACTTTTTGATAAGAAGGAGATTTTTTTTTTCTGGTGATGTGAGAGAATCACGGAATCATTTACGTTGGAAAAGAAAATGTTTGCGGAATTCTGCAGACCCCTTCGCTATATCTGATGCGCGTTTTATTGAAATATTTCGTTTTTTGAAATATTTATGTAAGCTTTTCTTGGCAGAAATAACTCCGTACATGGTACCGAGAAGTCGATCAGATGGATCAATTAGTTATGCGATTATAATCTAAAAATTTTAGATTGTAATGCTCGCTTCGGCGGCACTGTACATGATGCATCCATATGGAGAGCCAGCGCCTTACGAGTGCTTCTTACTCGAAAGCACAAAAATGGGGACCGAAATTTCCGGTTAATAGGTAAAACTTGATTGTACATTAATTTTTTTGAGAAACTAATTCTGTTTTTGTTTTTAGGAGATAGCGGTTATCCCCTCTTACCCTTTTTGATGACACCTGTTCGAGGAAATAATTTGTCAACGGCACATAACAATTATAATGTGCAACATCTAAAGGCGAGAAATTGCATTGAGCGTTGTTTCGGATTATTAAAAAGTAGATTTCGTTGCCTTAGCAGCGAAAGAACTTTAATGTATGATCCTTAAACAGAGAGCAAAATTGTTAATTCATGTTTGGTTCTACATAACTTCATTATTACACATAATATAATGAACGCAGTTAATGATGTTGAAGCGTTTCTAGCAAGAGAAGAAATAATCAATAATTATTTTCAATATTAATTGGGTTTTATTTAATTGACTTTTTATTAAAAGTTTAAATATATATTTATTTATATTGTTATTTTAATATTATTTTATTAATAATAAATTGTTATTATGACTAGTATTCAACACTTTTTTATTAATACTCTGGCCTTAGGTCGTTAATTTAACACATAAAAATTACACTTATAAATTTGTGTTAAATATTTAATTGTATTTCAGTTTTTATAAAAACTTATTTGTATTACAAATATTTGGGAAGAGGAAGAAAAACCTTAAAAATAAACAATTATTTTATAAATATAAAAGCGCAAATTTCCACATCACCCCTGAGGTATTGCACATAATGCGTTAACCAAATTATTTTATATGGCTGGTTCCCCCGTAGGCCTATCTACCATAAAAAGCTTACATTAATTCTATTCTATGTATTAAAATTATTAATTGTATCCGCTAACAGTTTTATAGCATCTGTATGCTCTTTAGTGGCTTGCACGCGTTCGTCCGCAATCTCCTTCTCTTGTTTGAGCTTTCTTTCCCCCAGCTCAAGTCGACGCTCCTCAAGCCTGAACCTTTTCTCCTCTAACTCGACGAACTTTTGGTTGGTCTGTTCTAATGAGGGATATCGCTTTCGTCGCTTGACTGGACGAATAGGTCGAATAGGCACACAACCCTCATCGTTACCCCCAACAGATGGACCTGAACCGCTTGGCAGTTCCTTTTCCTCCTCAAGGCACTTAAATTAAACATTTATTATATTAATAATAAAAAAATATGAAAAAAATAAAAGCGATAATAAGACATTCGCCTCCAATACTTACCTCTAAATCATAACAACCTAAAATGTCGCTTTCAAAGTGCATTGCTGGCTCGCAGACATCTTCCATGCCTTGCACTGCTACTGGATGCATTACTGCAATAATCCGTTCATCTAGATCAGTTAAATGCTTAATGCCAACGGACGCATTTCCAGTCAGTCCCATTGCATGTCTATAGTCCTGCACTGTTTTTTTGCTTTTGAATCTAAAATTAAACAAAAGAGTTTTTTTTATTTACAATTTTTCAATATAGTTTCTACAACTATAAAATTAAAAGCAACGATGTTATTTTACATTTTTTTATGTATAATTCTTTTATTTATATACATACATATATTATTAACTGTTAACATATCTTATTTTAATTTTGAATTACTTACTTCATGTTGACCCATGCCTTCTTCCAACTATTGGCATCTTTAACTGCTCCACCAACGGCATTTAAAATAGCAGCTAGAGAGCTCCACTGTTCATTAAGACTTCGCGCACCATGATCTGACACAAATCTGTCATGAGCGAAATCTTTATGCTCTTCCATATGCTGGACCAGCGCTTGTTTCTGCTTCTTGCTTATTCGTTTTGACTTTAAGTCCACGAATTCCATCATAAATATCTAAAAATTAAATAATAAATAAAATATATTAAATCTTATATGTATTAATATGTATATAATTATTCATTTTGTCCGCTGTTTCACTTGGAATTCATTTATTTTTGGTACAAAAATGAAAATATGAAAAATAAAATACATTTGTTTACATTTGCTGAACACCAAATGCACTCTCACTATATTACTGCCACAAAATTTTTGTAATATTAATTTTTTTTTTTCATTTTACTTTAAATGCAAAATTTATTTCTATCACAATTACTTAATTAATAAATAAATATGAATATTATACTAAATATGTACAAAATAATTGCTCAATTTGTTTAAAAAATAATATTTTCACTTTAAGCGACAGCAAAAACCTAGTCGCCAAAAACAATCAAATAAGGAGAAATTTTAGTCGTTTTTAACGAAATTTAGCGATTGCCAATTTAGTAGAATACGAAATTTGGAGATTTAGAGATTTATCCGGAGAAATCAGCTGTTTTTGAAAGTTGAGAAAATTAGCGAATAGAAATTAAGCGTAACGAGTTAGCAGAATCGCAAAAATCGCTAAAATGCATTTAAAGAATTTTAGCGATGGAGTTTTAGCGATAGCGATTAGTGGAATCGGCCTGCTGGTGTAACACCTTTATGTTATCAAGGTCTGGCTCATGTTTTGATGTTATACAGTGTGATGCCAGTGCCGTTTTTGAGTCAATATTATTTTTATATTTGACACTGTGTTTATGTCCGGCTATACGCGTCTTTAACTTGCTTTTTGTTGTACCAACATATACTTGGTTGCATAAGTTGGATCCTTCACCTTTACATTTAATTTGATAAATCACATTGTGTCTATCCAAAGTATCTATTTTAGATTTGGTGTTCGAAAACAGCGTCTTCATCGTGTTATGCGTCTTATATGTAATTTTATATTTTTCTTTGTCATATATTGTGGAAGTTGTAATTTGATTGGAGAGTTTTGGGACATATACCATACTTTTATAAATTTGAGTATTCTGGTTTACTTTTTGATTTCTTTTTTCTTTAAAAATTTTATGTAGTACTGGGTTAAGGAAATCATTTTTGTTCAAAACCATTTTGATATTATTTCTTACCTCCTTGTGGAAAATTGTGTCACTTAATTCTAATGCTCTTATGGCCATATTTTTGGCTGTGTTACTTATTACATGGTGGGGGTGTTTCGAATTGAAGTTTATAATTCGTCCAGAGGCTGTTGGTTTTTGATACCATTTTGTCATTATACGATTATTGCATCGTAATAAATGAATGTCCAAATATGGTAATTGATTATGTTTTTTTTCTTCTATGGTGAATTTGATACTTTTGTGAAAGTCATTGAAAATTTTTAAAGTATCATTGATGCTATCTATTCATACAATCCCAAAGAGGTCGTCTACATATTTAGTTAAAAGCCTCGGTTTTATTTCCATTCTTTTCATGCATTGGTCTAGTAGTTCCTCCATTACAATATCTGCAGTAATTGGTGACGCTGGAGAACCCATGGGCATACCTCTCCGTTGTTTATATATTTTATTATTTAATGTAAAATAGTTGTTGTCTGTGAGACAAAAATTTAGTATTTCAAAAAACAACGATTTTTTTATTATTGTAAATTATCTTATTTCGTTCCATTTAGTTTCTAAAAGTTTTACCGCTAAATCTAGTGGTATGCTGGGAAATAGAGATACGACATCAAAGGATATCATTTTCTCATCATCATAAATATAGGTATTGTTAATTTTTTGTTTAAATTCTAATGCGTCTTTAATATTGTAGTTTGATTTTTTTTTGTTAAATTTTTAAGAATGGTTGTCATAAATTGAGACAGTTTGTATGAAGGTGAATTTATAGATTAGCATATAGGTCTAAGTGGCATATTTTCTTTATGGATTTTAGGCAATCCATATAGTCTAGGTGAGTTTGATGTATTCGTTGTCAAGTATTCTTTTTCTCTTTTATTTATTATTTGGTCATTGTATAGTTTTTCAACTAATAAATTATTTTTGGCTTGAAGTGAATTTGTTGGGTCCTTTCTTAATATTCTATACGACATTATGTCATTCACTACATCGTAGATTTTGGAATTGTAATCTTCCTTAGTTATAGCAACTGTTTTATTACCCTTATCTGGTTTTAGTATTAATATATTGTTATATTCTTTGAGAAATTTTCGGGTTTTTTCCACTGTGCGTAGAATAAATTTGACTCTTGTATTATGCTTAAGGTTTCTTTTGTTTTTTTCGCCTATACTCAAAAGCTGTGTTCGTGCTATATCTTGTTGGTCTTTTGCTTTTAATGTTTTTATACATTCCTCTCCGTCTACAATATAGTTAAGTATTGGAAAGCTTTTTTTCGAATACGGGAATGCGAAATTTGGACCTAAAGAAAGAAGCCATTGAATGTCATGTGGAAACTCCACATTTGTTCTGTTTACAAACCAGTCTTCATTATTATTAATTTTAAAAGATTTTATTAAATTTTCCTCCAATTTTTGAAATTTGTCTAAAAGTTGTGTTTTTTTTTTAAACAGATTATGGTTTAAAAGTTGTACATTGTGAAAAAAGATTTCGGCATCATGTTTTTTTAATTTTGTTTCTAATATATGTTTTATTTCTTTTAGATCAGTTTTGTTATGTTTTAATAATGTATGTTTCTGTGAGATGACCAAATTTAGTAACTTGTTATGAAAAGTGTCTATACATTTTTTTAAAGATTTGTTTACGTTTGGCAAACTTCTTTTGTTATTAGTGAAAATATTATTAACATTTCTGTTTAAAAATATGAGCCAGACCTTGATAAGATAAAAGTGTTACACCAGGAAAATCATCCACAAAAACGCTTTTTCTTAGAGATGCTATATATCCTTCAAACTCCAAGTGACACCAGACTAAATTTCAAAAGTGACATACAACACTGTGCTCAGGTGTATAAAAACACCTTCGACAAATCCGGAAGCGGATAAATATATTTTTCTTATATATATGTTAATTTTATGTTTCTTATAGTCAAAGTATTGTATATTTTCCAAATACATATGTATGTTTCATGTTTCAATGTAAATGTAATTTATTATTGTTTCTATGTAATGTATACCTTAATATTAATTACAATGTATTTATATGTATAGTTCCCCGATGATGACTATAGATTATAGTCGAAATATTGGACAATAAAAATCTTATAAAACTAAATAATAAAATTTATTTAATAACTGACCAATTAGCCCATGAAATAATTATTTTTAAAAAATATTAATTTATGTAATTCAAATATATCTCTTTTCTATTATATAATAAATATACATAAATCCTTACATTTATTAAATGATGAGTAATAAAACATAATTACATAAATTTAAATTAAGTTTAATTTTTATATAATACACATACAGTCATAGTCATAAGTCTACAAGCAGGCAGTACAAAATACTTTGTTTGAAAATATTTTCCAAAAAAATCAATTTATTGGAAACATATTTTATTGTTTTTTTATAACATTTAATGTACAATGTTTTCGCGAAGTTTCTTTGCATTTGTTCCAAAAACAACCGAGATAACGGTACTTTTATCATAAAGAGTAGCAAAACAAGCGAAATACCAAGTCTACAAGCACTTGGTATTTCTGCAGTTCTAAAGCGAGTTAAATGTTAATTTGTAAAAATTTGGATTGCGTCTTACTGTGTTTTGTGGTATTTAATCATAAAACTGCAAAAAAATTGTGTTCTCCCTTAAATATTTACTACAAACTGGCAATGGTGTCTCACCGGAAAGAAATAAGCGTCATAGAAAGAAAAATCATCATAAAGTTTTGGGAGGAAGAGAAATCGAACCGGAAAATTGGACATTTGTTTGGAAGATCGCACTGTTTAGTCCATACCGTGATCAGAAATTGGAAAACTGCCGGAATTATCACGTCAAAGACGCGTTCTGGTCACCTATTGAATTTCACTCACCGTGAAATCCGCTTAATATTAAATTCAGTAAAGAAAAATCCACGTTTGGCGGCATTGGAAATTGTACGTAATATACAGGGAAGGTTAGGTTAGGTTAGGTTACTGGGGCCGTCCGAAGACTCACTTAGACCATGAGGTCCATTGTGATACCCTAAAGAATTTGACACCTGTCCCTATAACCACTTGGTATTGGCTACAAAGCCATTGACACGAGCTATGGAAATAGAATCTAGCTCTCTTAATGAATAGAAAAAGTGCGACCCTAGGTAGGATAGTCTATGTCTTGCGAAGGCAGGACATTGTAGCAGAAGGTGTGTTGGTGATTCCTCTTCATCATCCTCCATGCAATGCCTACAATGTAAAGAGGTCCTGATGTTGAGCCTCACGGCATGTCCTCCCAACAGGCAGTGTCCCGTTATAATTCCCACTATCCTGGATAAATTTGCTCGGGATAGATTGATTAATTCCCCCGATATTTTCTTACTTATTTTTGGCCAAAATTCCTTGGTTTTTATGCAGTTGGTTACTGTTGACCATCTTCTTTCAAACATTTGGGATGTCCATAATTTTATTCGGTGCCGACAAGAAGCAACTGGTATACCCACACTTTCTTTTTCCAGAAGAATTTGTGCTGTCGTACCATGTCTTGTTAATTCATCTGCTATACAGTTGCCTTGGATGTCCCTATGTCCAGGGACCCAAATAATTCGTATCCGAAAATATTCAGCCATCACCATAAGTGATGTAAGACAATTCAGTACTAACCTCGAGTTAAAGGTCAACGAGTTTAAGGATTTTATAGCTGCCTGGCTGTCAGTAAATATGTTCATAAATTTAACGGATGAAACATTGTGTTCCAGCCAATCTGAAACTTCCAATATAGCAGATACTTCAGCTTGAAAAACGCTGCAGTGATCCGGTAGCCTGAAACTCATACTGAGATCTAGTTCAGGGCAGTATACTCCTCCTCCTACTTGTCCATCTAACTTTGAGCCGTCTGTAAAGAAGTTAAGGCGATTATCACTCTTTACAGAGTAGTTTTTCCATGTCTCCCTAGAAGGAATAAATAATTCAAGATTTCTGTCCACAATTGTAATTGTAGTACAGTAGTCTGTTATATCCGTAATGAAATCAATTTCTTTGAGGATTGAATCTTGCATCCATCCACAACTGCTTCCAATTCCTAGTTCTCTTATCCGTAAAGCTGCCCCAGCTACCTCGCCGCGATGTCGATAGGTAAGATATTGAAGATAACATTCAGGGCAAGTGACGGCGTTGATTTTAACGCTCCGCTTAATGTCATCAGTGCAGTCCTTTGAACCTTTTCCAATTTCTTGCATCAATCAATCAATCAATCCAGTACATTCCCAGGGGAACATTAGGCCATAACGAACTTTTTCCAACTGTCACGATTTTTTGCCAGGGTTTTAATTTCTCCAAAGGTTTTTCCGCTTGCTTGGATTTCTTTCTCCAGTGTTCGCTTCCACGTTTGCTTGGGCCTACCAGGTCTTCTGCTTTCTTAAGGATTCCATGTTAATGCTTGTTTGCAGATTTCATTTGGTGCCTTCCTCAAAGTATGCCCGATCCATTGCCATTTACGTTTTTTGATTTCGTTTGCTATAGGAAGTTGGCGGCCTCTTGACCATAGTTCGGAATTTCTAATAGTGCGGGACCATCAAATTTTCAGAATTCTCCTAAGGCATTTGTTTATAAAAGTTTGCAGTTTATGAATCAGGTTGTTGGTGGTAAGCCAGGTTTCGCAGCCGTATAGCAGAATGCTCTTAACATTACTGTTAAATAGCCGCAGCTTGGTCTGCTGGGAGAGTATTGAAGAGCTCCAAACTTTATTCAATAACGAAAAGGCGGAGCATGCCTTATTGATTCGGATTTGGATGTCGATTGCCACGCCACCGTCCGGCGATATTATACTGCCTAAGTATGTGAAGCTGTTGACGTTATCGATTTCTGTATCGTCCAGGTTAAATTTACTGGTAGGGTCTGAATTATTTATCTTCATTGCCTTTGTCTTTGCCGTGTTCACTATAAGACCAACTTTACGTGATTCGTGAACTAAGTCGTTGATTTTATCTTGTATATCATTCTGCCGAGTTGAGAGAAGGCAAATGTCGTCAGCATATTCTAGATCCTCGAGGTGGTTTGAAAGCCCCCATCGTATACCTCGTTGTGACTGGTCAATAGCTTTAGTAAGGACATCGTCTAACACAATTAAAAACAAAATAGGCGACATTAAACAGCCTTGTCGAACACCTGAAGTAGTGGCAAAGGGGGTTGACGGTTGCCCATTAAGGAAGATTCTGCACCTGAAGTCGTTATATTGTGCTTTGATGAGTTCGACAACTTTCTCGGAAATACCCCTTTGTAAGAGAGAGTTCCAAATGCAGCCTCTATTGACACTGTCAAAAGCGCAGCTGTAGTCGATAAATAATATGTTTATGGCTGTCCGCCATTCAGCGGATTGTTCGACGATGATCCTAAGAGTGTTAATCTGGTCCACGCATGAACGATTTGGTCTAAAGCCTGTCTGCTGTCTACGAATACTGTCTTCGAGTTTAGTGTTGATGCGGGATAGAAGAATACGAGTCAATATTTTCGAAGGAATCGACAGCAACATAATGCCTCTGTAATTCCGGCATTGGCTCAGGTCACCTTTCTTAGGTAATACGGTCAGCAAGACTTCCAGCCAATCGTTTGGAAGACAATTGTTTTCCCATATGCTTTTCAGGAGAGGTTAAAACATTTTAGCGGTAGTCGAAGGACAAGCTTTTAACAGTTCCGCTGTGATATTATCTGGACCAGCTGCCTTATTGTTCTTTAAACTGCCTATAGCTTGAACAATTTCTTCTTCATCAGGTACTTTATTCATCACAGATGTACTGCGGCTGTTTAGGCTGGAGAAGCTGTTTTGTTCAGCCGGTGTTGGTGATAGTGGTAGTATTGTTACAAAGAGTTTCTGAAAAATGTTCCCTGAAACGTTGAAGCTGGTTTTCGGTGGAAGTGAGAAGTCGGCCATTTTTGTCCCGTATAGGGCCTATACGGCGGAACCTTCTGCCTGCAAGCTCTTTTGTGACGTCATATAAAATTTTCATATTTCTCTGGTCGGCTGCTGCTTCAGCTTTACTTGCAAGATTGTCATACCATAAACGTTTGTCTCGCTTGCATGAAAGCTTCACTCGTTTCACCATCTCATTGTAGGAGAATTGGGTTTCTGCTTTGAGCGCTCTTGTTTCTTGTTTTTAGCATTGTCGCGTGTGATCTTTGTAGCTCTGCCGCATTCGATGAGAGACCAGGTAGACTCTGACATCCACGGCTTTCTGTTGCGGGGGCGAAGACCCAAGACATCTTCTGCGTTTGTAAGAAATGCTGATTTAATTGTCTGCCAAATTTGTTCAGTGTTACCGGACACTTCTGGACTTTGGAGCTGTTCAATTGAGGTACTAAGTTTGCTGACGAAGGTGTTTTTTACGTCTTCAGAATTTAGTTTCGAAATATCGAGTTTAGGCAGTGAGTTCAAAGTACGTCGTTGTCCAGCGGTGCAGATTTTTAAACGAAGTGTCGCGACTAGAAGATGATGATCCGACGCGATGTCGGCGCTTCTCTTGGTGCGTACGTCCAAGAGGCTGCTTCTCCACATTTTTCCTATACAGATATGGTCAATCTGATTTTCGGTTTGACCGTCGGGTGACACCCATGTTGACTTATGGCAGGCTTTGTGAGGGAAAATGGAGCCCCCGATAACAAGGTTGGCGTCATTGCACGCTTCAATTAGGAGTTCACCATTTTCGTTTCTGGGCCCCAGACTATGTTTTCCCAGTATGTGCTCTATGTTTGTGTTGTCCGCACCAATTTTGGCGTTTAAGTCACCCATTACAATTAGAATATCTCGTTTATGAGCATTATGAATAATAGACGAAAGCTGATTATAATAGGCCAGTTTTTCATCGGATTCGGCGAGTTCAGTGGGAGCGTAGGTTTGAATTATAGTCACGTTCTTGCATAGTGTTGACCTATTCAGAGTATTTCTCCAAAATAACACTCCATACAAGAGAATTGGTTTTACCACCATATTATATATCCATAAAATGGACTTCGGTGATAGTCCCCATCTTTTGCCTATAGCGCCTCGACAACAGTAAAAGGCAACCATAGCTTTTTGGGTACGTGCAACAACATTTGGTCCCCAATTCAGTTTTCTGTCAATTATAAGACCTAAATATTTGGCTTTATCATTCAGAGTCAGAGTTTGACCTCCTAGGATAGGTAGTGTGAATTCCGGAATTTCATATTTCCTAGAAAAGAGCACTAGTTCTGTTTTGGTTGGATTTATTGATAATCCGCTACAATGGGCCATTTGGATACTTTATTTAGATTACCCTCCATTACCTCACTAATTGTACTCAGAAATATTCCCCATGCAATCAAGGAAAGATCATCCGCGTACGCGACCACCTGACAACCTGCGCTATCTAGATCAACAAGTAGATCATTAACTGCAGTTAGCCATAAGAGAGAGGAAAGTACTCCTCCTTGTGGAGTCCCCCTATTCACCTTCTTAGTTACTAGCGTTCCCCCCCACTGCGCTACGATTGTCCTATCAACCAGCAGTTGGGTAATGACTTCGATTACTCTATTGTCAATTCTTAGTTTTTTTAATGAGTTGACGATTACTTGAAGAAGGATGTTGTTGAAAGCCCCTTCCACATCTAAAAAAGAGCAAAGGGCGTATTCTTTATGCTGTATTGAGTTTTCAATCATCCCAGTTGGAGATGATAATGCGGTCTCTACAGACCTTCCTTTACAGTACGCATGTTGTCATTTTGAAAGCCTTTCATCTGGTATCTCTTTCCTAATAAAATGCTCCAAAAGCCTTTCTAAAGTTTTTAAGAGGAAAGAGGATAGACTAATCGGTCTAAAATCTTTAGGCGTAATATGGGAGCTTTTGCTTCCATTCCAGCTTTAGGAATAAAAACGACCTTTGTCAATTTCCATTTCTCTGGTATATGCCCTAAGGAAAGACAACCTTTAAAGATTGGTGTGAGCCAGTTGCAAGAGATGTCCCTTGCTTCATGAAGTTGGGCTGCTATAATTCCATCCAGGCCCGGTGATTTGTATGGTAGAAAGCTATCTATAGCCCATTTAATTTTCCTTCTGGTGGCAATATTATTCACCACAGATGAGTCACATGTAGAACCCTGGTTTATTATAAGGTTATTTGGTATGTCACTATCTGGGAAATGTATATTCTGTAACAATGCCGCCGATTCTTCGCTGCTATATGTCCACCCATTGACCTCGTCTTTTAAGTAGACTAGGTTAGAGGGTTTTTTCGAAAGAATGTGCCTAAACCTTGCTGTTCCTTGACAACCCTCCACGCTTTCACAGAAGGCTTTCCAGGAGCGTGTTTTGGCTATTTTTATTTCATTTTTATATATTTTAAGACTGACTTTGTAGATGTCCCAGTCAGTGTTAAGATTACTTCTCTTGGCCTTGTTAAACAAGTTTCTGCTTGATTTCCTAAGATCTCTTATTTCCTCGGACCACCACAATGGCTTTTTCTTTCCCCTCTGTGATTTCAGCGGGCAAGAACGGTCCAAGGCTATGTTGCAAGGTTTTGTGAAGGTTTCCACAACGTTATCTAGCGATTGAGGAGTCTCTACTTCTTCAATAGGATATAGAGGAAGTAGATTTAGTAAATTGGTTCGATATCTACTCCAGTTGGTATTACGGTAATTCCGATAAGGTTTCTCAACTGGACATTGTAGATTTATATAGAATTGAATATAATGATGGTCAGAGAATGAGTGTTCATCAAGAACTCTCCAATCTTTAATCTCAAGATCTGTGTTTTCAATAGTTAACGTAATATCTAAAACTTCTTTTCTGCCTGCAATAATAAAAGTAGGTTCTACTCCTGTATTGCATATATAAAGATTATAATCTAGAATAAAATCGAATAACGACACACCTCTTTTATTTATGTCCGAGCTTCCCCAGATTGTGTGATCAGCATTTGCATCAGCTCCAATCACAACACCAGTCATTCTTTCTGCTGCTGTTATCACGAGCTGCTTAAGTATTCCCGGTGGTGGATTTCCTATATGGTCGTGGGCCATGTATGATGACACCACCCATACGGTTTTGCCGTCGATTTCCGAACTCACTGCAGTCTAATCGTCATCACTAAAATTATTCAAAAGGAAACAATTAATGTACTTTTTAACTAACACACATGATCTAGGTCTACCTGAGTCTGTGTTGCTGATAAGTTTATAGTCATTTGTTCCGATTCCACAGATCCGATTTTTCAGTATCCATGGTTCCTGAATCAGAACAACATCGGCTCCACCCTGTGCAAGGTGGATTAGAAGGTTTGCTGAAGCAGCTTTAGAGTGGTGGAGATTAATTTGAAGCACCTTCATCAGGTACTTGAACCTCTACCACCGTTTTGTCGGCTTCGTCATCCGAGTCCAAGAGCCCACTCTCATCGAATAGGTTGCCCAGACTGGTCATCGACCCCGCATCCGATTTGTCTTCAGACATCAGAGAGAGCATGTCCACCTCCATTTGATCTGGCAGGTCTTCAGTCTGTGTTTCCTCACAAGTCTGCTGTCTTAGCATTGGTCCTTTAGCTGGTTTCTCCAGCAAGGGCTGATAGACGTAATCTTCTCCGGTTCTTCCGTGGCATCGGTACGATAGACCTTGAGATTTAGTTTCTCGAAGCCATAGGAGATTACGTATTTAACTTCGGAGAGCGGTTTCAATGACTCCGTATTTAATACAAGGACAGCTTGTCTGGTCGGTCCAACAGGCTCCTCTAATTTCACCACCCTCCAATTTCCAGTTGGGAGGTTGGGGTTGCAGATCCTGATGATTTTCAGAATTTGCTCCGGGTCAGTTTGTTTAGTTGGAATCCAAACCCTGGCCCTAGGACGAGATGGAATATCCTTCCTGTCTACCGCTTCAAGTCTGGCTCCAGGCCAGATCTCTCCTACTTTAGAGACGGCTGCCTTGTACAAGGCAAGGATCTCGCATCCTTGCAAACTACCAATTTCACTTGTCCTTGGTGCCAGCCCGCGTCTTCGCAGGAGGGAGCAGGTCCTGGGTTTTCTTCCAAAACTTGGAGGAAGATGTCTGCCAGCGCGGCCGACACCCATTTCCATTTGTCCTTGGGGATTCTCCCTTCCCTTTGCAACCTCACTGTACGGTCGTACCAGTACATTGTGACCTCTTGGTTTCTTCGTAAGAGGGGGTTCTTCCTCCTGAGACCTTTGTCTTTTAGACATTTGGTTCGGTTTGGAAGCCTCTTTGTTGCTTGATTTGGCCAAGATGCTTTTGGCCCATTCAAGGGATGAAGCCTGTTGTTGACTGATTTTATCGGCTGGAATCTCACCTACGCGCTGCAGAATTCGTGTAGCCATACGGCGGTCGTTATGGGCCTTTTTAGAGGGTGGAATTGTGGATCTGGGTTCTGACTTGTCACTGCTCTTGGCCGTGACAGAAGAGGCAACATACCGACTGGTAGATGCAGTATTTCTGCTTCCAGAAGGTATTTGCGACGAGATTTTAAGTTCATTGGAAATGGAGTTGGAGGTACCACTCGAGTTTTGCAGTCTTCTGCTTGGGGTTGCTACCGGTCTTCCAGTAGCAGAAAGTTTTGTTTGTTTATTAAAATTTAAATTTTCCATATTAATGGGTCCCAACTCAGGTCCGCTATCTCCACCCGACGTGTAGTTATCTTTTAAAAAGCCCCATGGGTCCCTTTGAATCAGTGGGGTCCATGTGAAGGTTGATGTATAGCCTTATGAGCATATACATTCTGTTAAGTCAATTGGGTGCTCTTGTACTTGTTTTGATTTCAATTATTTAACATTTATTTACAACTAAAAAAAGCTTTTAATAGCCGCAGCTTTCCATTTGTTTTGTTTTGTTTTGCTATTGTTAATAATATGTTTTAAGAATAAATCAGTAGTACGTGAAGCTCTCAACAAAAAAGGTGCGTTTGGATTTTACTATCTTTATACCATCTTTATTCAAACAACAAAAAGACTATTAAAGTAAATAGTTTTTGATCATTGGCGAACGTGACAGGACACGACTGTAGTATTGCTAGAAACAAGTGTTTGAAATTAACTTAAATTTATTTTAAAGACTTAAGATAAATTAAATATTAAAAGTGTTTCAAATTAAATTTAATTTATATTAAAGACTTGATATAAATGACGACTAAAAGTGTTTCAAATTAAATTCAATTTATATTAAAGACTTGATATAAATAAAGACTAAAGGTGTTTCAAATTAATATTAAAAACTTAATATTAATAATCTCTTACATCAGTAATTGTTTAAAATTTAAAAATAAACAACAGTTGTTCAATTTTACAATAACCTTGTCAATCATTCAGGTTATTAACCTTCATAACATTAGTTGGTTTTTTTTTTGTTTTATTGTCGGTTTTGCATTTGCTTTCGGTAATGCAAAATTCTAATAATGCAGTAGCGAGCAACGCTGCTGAAAACAATTCGACTGCAGCGTCAAATTCTCTGCCGCCATTGCCTTCATTAGAAGAATTAAAACAGCAGCGAGCATCTACAAAAGGCAGTATAACGCGAATTAAAAATATTGTTGAGAACAACAAAACTTTATCGTCAACGGAATTGGAGTGTAGACTTGGGATGCTAGATGCATATTATAAGCAGGTATCTTACTACCAGAATCAGATAGAGCGATATTGTCCTACAGATTCAGCGCGCTCTGACATCGATGAGCTGTACGTAAGTACAAAATGTTTAATATTGTCATTAGTTGATGGACGGAGAAGACAAAGCTACCATGAGCAAACTTTCTCGTTACCGCAGCTGCCGTCAAACAGATTGCCACATTTAAAGTTGCCTAAGTTTGACGGCAAATATCTTGAATTCAAAAATTTTATACATATTTTTCAAAACCTTGTAGATAGTGATTCGCTCTTGACATCAACTGAAAAATTCAACCATTTGTTATCGTGTCTTCAAGGCGAAGCGTTAGCTACAGTAAAGGCGTTCCAGATAACGGAAGACAACTATCCGAAGGCTCTCCAAAGACTCAAAGAACGATACGACAATGACCCTCTCATATTTCTGGAAGGCATTGCAACACTTTTTGATGAACCACAATGTATTAAGCCCGATTCGACTCAACTTCGCCAATTAGTGGACAACGTTTCGGCTTTATATAGTTCGCTGAAGTCACTGGGATCACACGAACAGATATGTGATGCAATCATGATTCACTTGGTGATGACGAAAGTGGATGGTGAGACGAAACGTAAATGGAATGAATGTCACGACTATACGAAACTACCAACTTGGCTGGAATGTTGTAAGATGCTTGACAGGCGATGTCAACAATTAATGGTACTAGCAAAGGCCAAGCCAAAGGCTACAATCAACCAAAAGTTGCAGCGTACTAGTGTTCGTAAACCTTTCAAGCACATCTTAATGACGAAACAAAAGTCTACAAGTCAGACTCATTGTGTATATTGTTTAAAACCTGGTCATTATATTACTAATTGTCCAAATTTTTTAGCTCTATCAGTTGAAAATCGATGTCAACAGGTGAAGCAAATCCAACTATGCTTTAATTGTCTCCGATCACATTGACACACATTGTCCATCAACGTATTCATGCCGAATGTGCAAAAAACGACATCATTCACTTTTACATAATACTGGTGCATCATCCAATATGGAACCTTTAAGTGAGCAAACAATATCACCTCTAAGTCATGTACACACTAATGCACTAGTTCCCGACGAAACTTCTGCTCGGGTAAAATCAGTGGTGCTTTTGGCAACAGCAATGGTGTTAGTTAAAGATGCATCGGGTACTTTTCAATTCTGTAGAGTGTTATTAGATTCATGCTCGCAGGTCAATTTAATATCGGAATCGATGTGTAATGCATTTCATTTAAAAAAGTCACGAAGTGAAAACAGTCTTGTTGGTGTAGGAGCTGCATCAGTAAATATTAAACACAAAACAATAAGTACGATACGTTCAAGGTTAAACAGTTTTGATGCAGTACTTGAGTTTCTCGTTACCAAAAAAATTTCTGGATATCACCCTAATGAAACACTGTTGTTAGAAGAGTTGCAAATTCCTGAAAATCTTCAATTAGCTGATCCGACATTTTACAATCGCCAAAAAATTGATATGTTACTTGGTGCAGAAGCTTTCTTTTCACTGCTAGCATTAGGCCAAATAAAACTTAGTGAGAATTTACCGACTTTACAAAAAACTTTGTTCGGCTGGATTATTTCAGAAAAATATTGTTCTACTAAAGATTCCAAAATTGTTTCATCCCATTGTGTTGTCAGCTTGGATACAATTAATGCAAACTTGGAACGGTTGTGGCAGATAAAGGAACCAGTTCATCCACCATCAGTATGGTCAGTAGAAGAACAGCAACGCGAAACCAACTTTCAAAAAACTGTAGCTCTCAAAGGCGACACAAGTACTCTTGGAAATTCTCACGAAATTGCATTAAGAAGATTTTTATCTATGGAAAGAAGACTTGACTCCAATATTGAGTTAAAATTGGAATATGTGAAATTTATGCAAGATTACGAAAATCTCGGACATATGTCGATGGTTAAGGATTTGGATTTAAATTCTTCCCACTATTTTATCCCACATCATTATGTAATTAAACCAGATAGCACAACTACTAAATTACGTGTAGTTTTTGATGCTTCAGCTCGTACATCATCACAAGTGTCATTAAATGAGTTATTAATGGTGGGCCCTACAATCCAAAATGAACTTGTAATAACATTATTAAGATTTCGATTGTATCAATATGGAATAACGGCTGACATAACAAAAATGTATAGACAATTTTGGCTACATCCAAGTGATCGCAATTTTCAACTAATTTTGTGGCGTGAGCATAAATCGCAAAATATTTCAGTTTATCAACTGAATACTGTTACATATGGTACGAGTTCTGCGCCATTTCTTGCAACTCGGTGCTTACACTACATTGCAGATAACTATCCTTACCGTAAAGAAACAGGTAAAATGATATTAAAAAGGGATTTTTATGTCGATGACATGATCTCAGGAGCAGATGACTTGGAGACATTGCAAGCCATCAAAAATGAAACTACCGAAATATCGGATTTTCACAACTTATCGTTAACAAAATGGAATAGCAACAATGTTAACATCACTGCACCAAATGTTAAACTTACAGATATTGAGACTGCAAGAGATATGGCATGCCCACTTGGAATGTTATGGAATACGAAAGAAGACTATTTTTGCTTCACTTTTCAATCAACCAATGTACCAGCAAGTCATACTAAACGAAACATTTTGTCATTAGCATCATCTTTATATGATCCTTTGGGTCTAATTAGTCCACTTATCATCAAAGCTAAGATTTTGTTACAGCAACTATGGATAATTGGATGAGATTGGGATGAATCCGTACCTCAAGAAATTTACACAATATGGAACAAAATTCTTGCTGATTTGAATCAAGTGGTACTTCTTAAAATTCCTAGGTTCAAGAGAATACGGATGTTGTATCTATCTACGTTGTCAAGATGATTTTGGCAATGTTAGTGTTAATTTATTAACTTCCAAATCCCGAGTTGCTCCTGTGAAAGCAAGATCATTACCACGTCTTGAATTGTGTGCCGCCCATCTTCTTGCTGGATGCTGGAACAAGATTAAAGATAATTTATTATATTATATTAATAACATGATCTGATTCACAGATTACTTTACATTGGATTAGTTCTCATTCTTCAACACTAGCGACCTTTGTTGGTAATCGAGTTGCTGACGTTCAAGAATGGTCGGTAAATGCATTTTGGCGCCATGTACCAACCGATCCGAATCCAGCTGATCTCGTTTCTAGAGGGTGTACCGTCCCAAATTCAATCATTATTCGTGGTAGATGAAATACAACGCGCTCTGTTGCATATTGTATATATGATTCAACAACACTATTTTCACAAGGATATAGTACTTTTACACAACTCAAACCAATTACGAAGCTAGCTGTATTACCTATTAATTGAACCTGACGGTCTCAATGGGGGCCGGTATGTTAAGTCAATTGGGTGCTCTTGTACTTGTTTTGATTTCAATTATTTAACATTTATTTACAACTAAAAAAAGCTTTTAATAGCCGCAGCTTTCCATTTGTTTTGTTTTGTTTTGCTATTGTTAATAATATGTTTTAAGAATAAATCAGTAGTACGTGAAGCTCTCAACAAAAAAGGTGCGTTTGGATTTTACTATGTTTATATAAATTCAAACAACAAAAAGACTATTAAATTAAATAGTTTTCGATAACATTCAGAGCCAGGCAGATATTAAGAGGGAGCTTCGCTCAACCTCACCTACACCACCAACTAAACGGCCATACAGGAAAGATTTGCAAAAAATATTTTCGTGGTTACTGGACGCAGAATTTTGAAATGGGCCGGTTTTCATGGTAGAATAGCACGAAGGATGCCTTACATATCTTTAATTAATCGAAACAAGCGCATTACTTTTTAAAATAAATATGTAAGTATGTACTGTGCATAACTCCGAAGAATTCAATTTCTGTGTTTCTAGCATTCAAGGATGTAAATTAGTATGGCGTAAGCGAGGTGAAACATACAATAAACAAAGTCTTTTCCCAACTGTAATATATGAAGGTGGTACACTGATGCTCTGCGGTTGTATGGCAGCTAAAGGTATGAGAAATATTGAGTTTGTGGAAACAACAATGAATAGAGATATTTATCTAAACATTTTGAAGAGTTATATGCGATCAAGTGCTGTAAAATTGGGACTAACAGATGAATTTTACTTTCAACAGGACAATGATCCCAAACATACAGCATTAATTGTGCGTCTTTGGTTACTATATAACGCTAAAAACTGCTGAATATGCCTCCACAATCATCGATTTTAAATCCAATTGAACATTTATGGGGATTTTTGAAAAGATAAACTCGTAAATATTTAATTTCGACTAAATAGGATCTAAAAGACATAATCCTAAAGGAATGGGGCGAAATAACAACTCAGGACACCAGTAAACTTGTAGTTTCGATGAAAAACCGTCTAGTGCAAGTTCATAAGCATTACGGTTACCCAACTAGTTAATAAATTGCATAATAAATCAAGAATTTTACACTAAAACTTTGCCTTATACTAAGTGCTTGTAGACTTTTGATCGCTTGATTTGTTACTCTTTATGATAAAAGTACCGTTATCTCGGTTGTTTTTGGAACAAATACAAAGAAACTTCGCGAAAACATTGTGCATTAAATGTTATAAAAAAACAATAAAATATGTTTCCAATAAATTGATTTTTTTGGAAAATATTTTCAAACAAAGTTTTTTGCACTGCCTGCTTGTAGACTTATGACTCTGACTGTACAGTGAGTGACAAAATTCTACATACACCCCCCATTTCTGCTAGCTCGTAAATCCAAAGACATAATAGAAAAAAGTAATGATACAGTTGTGTTTAGAACTGTTTTTCAATAAAAATAAACAAAAGAAAATTCATTCATCAATATAAATTAACAAAGTTATTCTAAAAAAACCTGAAAAAATCATTGACAAAAGTTACATACACTTCATGGATTATTACATATAGTCGACAGTAATTTAAATGTTAAACGAGAAAGTACCGTTTTTCATATTTCCTGCTTGTGGCATGAGTCATAAATTTATATAGCGCATTTAGTTGTGCTTTGTGAGTGGTATTTAGTTGACACGATGGGTCCACGAAAAGAAATTTCAAGGGATATGCGAAATCTGGTTATTAGGTACAAAAATGAAAAAAAACCTTATGGTTAAAATATCAAAACTAGTAAATTTGACTCGATCAACAGTTCAGACGATAATGAGAAATTATAAAAATACTGGTTCTACTGAAAATAAGGCTTGCAGTGGCCGCCTAAGGAAACTCACACGTAGAGATGTCAGCTTGATTTTAAAAGAAGTTGACAAAAATCTAAAGGTAAATGCCTTAAAATTAGTCGAACACATTGCTAGTGCAACTGTAAATTTGCCCCTTAATACAAAAACGAGTGCAGTGAGTTGTTGACAACCACAATTGGATGATAAGCTTTGCCATAAAAAATTGCTTACGATCAAAGAGGTAACAGGCAGGTTTCTCATCAAGGGATGTTAAATATTGTAATTTAAGGATTGTGAGTTGGTGGCTTTTAAAATGTCTTTGAATTTTTGATATCTTTGATAGCGTTCAAGGGCCGTAGTTGGTTATCAATCCAAGTTGCTGCAGTCGGTGTTTCCTACAAGTTTGTCATATTTACAACTTTAAGAAAGTCATTAAATTGAGTAACCCAATTAAATTCACTTTTCTTTATTTTACATTTTATAATTTATACTTATTTACTAACAAAATTTAATATAGTAACAAAAATTTAGCATTTTTATAATTCCTGTATTAAGAAAAAAATGATTAATGGTGGGCTGGAAAACAACGTTACCGACAAGTCTACGTTGCTAGGAATCAGCATTACCGATAAGGCTACGCTGGTGGACTGAGAATCAACGGTACCGACAAGGATACGTTGTTTGAAATTAGCGTTACCGACAAGGCTACGCTGGTAGGTTGGGAATCAATGTTCTACGAATTTATTAATTACCTTGTTATTTCATTTCCTAGTTTTGCTGTGAAGTTAAAATCCGTGGCCTGTGATCAAGTGCCATCCATTTCCCACGATGCGCACTGTTCGAAGTGCTGCGTCCAAGTCATCTTTTACTTGATTGTACTTCTCCTTTTATATAAAATTTTCGAAACGGGATTTCTATCTTCTGAATGTAGGGTTCTTCTAATTTGTTCTTGCCTACTCTACATGCCTGTGGCTGATTGTTTGTTGTGTAATGTGCATTTATTCGGCAAAACAAATGACACTCACAAAAAATGGGAAGTGTTATCGCTTAATTTATACGTAAAGGAGGATTAGTGTTTCTTAATTCTATTAAATTAATAACTTAATTTAATTAATATTTTATATTACCATAAATTAACTAATTTTTATTAATATTTTATATTAGTTAAGTAATACTTAAGCTTAATTAATTAATAATAACTTTTTTTACAATAATTCCTTTTTCATGAGCTTAATTAATTAATAACAATTTTTTTCACAATAATTCCTTTTTTATATTATGAGTTTGCATTAACTAAAAATAACTTACTTTTATTGTTGTGTTCTTATTGTTTTTTTTTTGTTTTTTAGTTTCACATCAACAATACTTAATTTTTGTGTTTAGTTTATTTCGATTGTGGTTATAGTCGGCACAACATGTAGGTAAATGAGACGAAGGAGACATTGTTTGGGGTATTTTGATTGGTCCATTTAAGGAATTCGTATAATGAAATCGATTGCTAGTTTGAAAACTCTACATGAAATTTTCACAAGGCCTGGTTCAAGTCTAAGAGCTACATTATTTGTAGCTTGGGGAGTGCTAACAAACGTTTGCAGTACGTTAACTGAACGATTTCCAGTGAATTACAGTATCGTAAACTCCACACTTCTGATGCATATAAAAGTGTTACAGATACAGTTCTAACGGCCTTACCGGGTCCTTTCGAAGGCCAGGGTATACTCAGGGCATATCAGGGTTCAGTACAAAAAAACTAGCAAAAAAATATTGCACAATATGAACATGTATATAAATAAAAACAATTCATATATTATATTTCATATCTATATTCATATATTTATATAATTTAATTAATTATACAGCAGTAATAATACTCAATAATATAATATAACAAATAATATAATATATTATATAATATAATACATAAATAACCAAAAAAAAAAGAAACGTGTTTTTGTTTGTAGCCAACAAACGTGTTAACATACTGGAGTCTTCTGCTGCTGCAAGGAAAACAGATGTCGCTGTAGAAATTTTCGACGAGACAAATGCTGATACGCACGGTACGCACTTTTAAACATTTCTTGAAAACCGAAGTTGCATGAAATATTCAAGTTCAGCGAATTTGCTATTGCAATTGTCATTGTTGTTTTCTTGATGTTCTCGTTTTATTGCATGATATGCACGTTTAACATTTTGAACCGAGATGGCTTGAATTAGGCAAGTTTATAATATCTTTCTATTGTATCAATTACCGTTTGTTTTATTTCTTGGTTTTGTCTTTATCACAAGTTTTTTATTTTTGTTTTATTCATATTTTAATGGAAATAAAATATACATGTTTGAATTTTACTATTAAGTCTTGAAATATAATTATTTTCCAAATAATTCTTAGACAAATTAAATTTCACTTCACAATTTTGCTTGTTTCAAAACTTTTTTTTACATTTCAGTCACATTGCACAGGTATCACACGTCGTAGCTCAAAGTCACATCTTCCAGACTGATTCTCATTTCCCTTTCACAGATTTTACATATTTCATTGCCTCTGCATTCCTATTTTTTTCCCCGCTGCACTTCATTTTAATCATCATATGCGCGCGCATATTTTTTTTTTGCAAAAAGTAATCTACGCAAAAGCCGTTTTACCATTACTCGTGTTTGTTCATTTATTTACCATCTAAATGCGTTTTGTTAAACTTCGTCTCTGCAGTGGCAGCGATAAATATTGATTCAAATATATAAAATATAAATTAAATTGAAATAAAAATTTTTCTTACAATACGTTTCAATTTCTGTGTGCTGGAAAAAATTATATCTGACGTCAAATTTAAAATTATCGCTCTTAATACGATTGTTTTTACTCTGCATCACTTTGTAATTCATAGTGATTGTATTGAAAAATTCTGGCCTACTTTCCTAGAAGAAAATCAAACATCTAAGTTAAAGGAGTAGGCTTCATTAAGAATATGACTGAAACGGACAATATTGAAAACAAATCAAAACCCGCGAACAAAAACCCCCAATTGAAATCGGTATCTTTGGCTGAATTTAAAACCATAGTAGCGGAACTCTCCGAAGTTAAAAAACTCAATGAACTCTTGCAAGAAAATTACTCAAAGTTGTTGGTGCAATTCCAAGAATTGAAATCATATTGTTTAGAGGTGGAACAGCAGCTGCAAAGCAGCTCAAAGCCATATACAATTAATTAACGACCCCGCAACAACAAAAGGAAGAAGGTTTCACCACCCTCCTCACTTAGCTCCTCCCGTGACTCTGCTGTTTCCAGCGATGAGGATATCGAGTTGGAGACTGCCGCTGAGGAGCCAATTGCCTCAGGCTGTGGGTCCTCTAGCTCTTACAATAAAGATTTCCCAACTTACGATACGAAAATTAAATCGTCTAAAAAATTTAAGGAAAAAGTCCCCAAATCCACACCTAGTGTAGTGGTATCAAAACTGATTAAGGTCGCATCCACCCATGGTGAGAAAACCTTAATAAATGAGGTAAACCTTCCGCAATTCACTAAGCAAGTAGTAGTTCAAGAAGGCGAGGTGGATCAAGAAAGCGCAAACGTCACAGGTAATTCAAGTAATCGCAGCGAAGGGCAACCGGTTTTTGATGGCGCGACATCTGACAAGAAACTAGGAAAAGTTGTCCCCATTGTGCTACGTCGGAGTAACACTTGGGGCTCTTTGGTTAAACAATTCCATGTAAGAAACTTAAAGTTTAATGAGGCTAAAAAGGTGCGTCTTGGAATCCAAATAACGTCAGTTATTTGACGAAATTCCTTACCGAGATAAAAGAGCCTTATCACACACACTTTCTCCCTGATGAGAAGTGCGTTAACATCATAATCAGAGGCCTGGAGGGACAAAATCCAGAGGATGTAAAAGAATATCTTGAAGAGAAAGAGTTTAGCATTCGTGAATGCCACTTCCTTAAGACGAGGCAGACAGTCGACAAACTTATTAAAATCCATCTCCCTGCGGACCAAAAGGATATATACAACATCTCCAATGTTTACCACCTAAAAGTGACTGTTGAAGCTCAGCAGTTTAAACTGAGGCGGTGATCATTCGGCAAATTATAGAGGATGCCTTTGTGCTCCGAAAAACATTCCAAAAAGAAAAGATAACACTGTGATACCACCTAACCCCTCAATAAAGTCATCAATGACGTATGCGAATGTTGCAGAAAGAACCTTCTCCCAACAACTCCACACCTTACCACATCCAGCGGCTACCCAATTAGAAAAGTTAATGAACAACTTCCAGGCACAGTTGAACTCGATTATGAAGAATATGATACAGGCTATGCTACAAACCCTACTGCCAACTTTAAGTTCACAACGAACACACCATCACATCGCTTGAAAGTTGTGACCTGAAATGCTAATTCCATAACAAACAAAAAACACGAGGTTACACAATTTCTTCATGATTTCGAAATAGACATTATGATCCTGCAAGAGACTAACCTTAAGTCCTCAATACAGCTAAACATCCCCAATCACATCATTTACAGATCAGACAGGGTCACAAGAAAAGGAGGCGGCACTGGTATCCTTATTAGGAAAAACATCAAACACATTCTCAGAATTAATAATCTACAAGCGCTCGAATCTACTTCAGTGGAGGTAGAATGCCCAACGGGTAATATCATTTATATCTCAGTTTACAAGCCCCCAAACGTGAAAAGCTGTCTGGGGGACCTAGCGAATCCGATTAGTAACAAATTACCCACATTCTTTGCTGATGACTTGAATGGTTATCACAGAAACTGGGGTGATAGAAGTACGAATAGGGCCGGAAAGGAAATTGTTCAGTATGTTAATGACTACATGCTCCAATGTCCCAACCTCCACCGGGCTATAGCAGCTTCATATAGGCTCAGTGCCCTGGTAGAACAACACTGTCTGGATTTTGTGACCATCCAAGAACCATGGGCCACAAAGGGGCGCATAAACGGTCTATAGACAAAAACGTGTAAGTTAATCTATGGTAATAATGTTGATCGTCCTAGAACGGCGATAATGATTAACAAAACCATTAAATCTCTTCCAATTACGGAGCTCATACAGCGTGATCTGTTGGCGGTACAGGCAGAAGTGCCTAGTACTAGGGGGACGAGAATAATTGTTTTTGCATCTCTGTACCTCCCTGGCGACGCAGATCACAGATATATACGCTTTGATTTGGAAGGGGGAGGTGAAGACACTTTCGAAATAAGAAATGTTAGGAAGACCAACTGGTCTCTATGTAACTTCTATTTAGAACAAAACATTAGTTGTCTTGGGTATAGGATTACTAATTGTCAGGAACTAAATCTTGAGGTTAACAAACTAGAAAATATTATTACAGGGGCTTTTGAAAATGGCTGCGAATTTATCAAAAAGAAACGTTCTAGGAACGTCCCATGGTGGAATAGGGAACTAGATATTTTACGCAAAAAACCCCCCAAGTCCTTAATAGAGCCAAGTCCAGTGGGTACTGGGCATCTTACAAGTGTGCCTTAACGGCTTACAATAAGGAATTGAGGAAATCAAAGAGGGAATCATGGGGGAGGCACTGCGAGGAGATTGAAACACTTCCTGCGGCTGCGAGACTCCAGAAATCTCTAAATAAAGACCACTCAAATAGCCTCTCTACATTAAAGAAGGCTGACGGAAGCTTTACGGTAAGTCTGGAAGAAACGGGACAGCTTTTGCTGGACACTCATTTTCCAGGCTGCGCCATGTATACTGAGACTACGGAAACCATCGAGAATACTCGTTTCTTATTGGTTACACGAAGAGATTTTTCACTGGCCCGTAAAATCTTTACAGTCAATAAAACTAAATGGGCCATTTTCACTTTCAGCCCGTTTAAATCACCTGGTATCGATAATATACAACCGTGTCTTCTTCAGAAAGGCGTTGATATATTAGCACCAATATTAACAAACGTATTTATGATAAGTCTAGAACTAGGCGTAATACCTAAACATAGGATGAAGGCTAGGGTAGCTTTCATACCAAACGCAGGCAAAAAGGCGGACCACACACCTAAAGCTTTTCGGCCCATTAGCCTTACTTCTTTCCCGCTTAAAGCAATGGAGAAGATTCTAGATCAATACATCAGGGAAGTCTACATTAAAGCTTCACCTCTACATATTGAACAGTATGCTTATCAGTCGGGCAAATCGACCGAGACCGCTATACATAGTCTGACGAGTAAAATCGAGAAGGCTTTAGACGGTAAGGAAATAGCTCTTTGCACATCGGTTTACATTACAGGAGATTTTGATAATGCAACATTCAGATCAATTGAGAAAGGAATGGTCAGGAAAGGAATACATAGACTGATCATAACATGGACTCTCAATATGCTGAA
>NC_051846.1:118745105-118785620 GCF_002237135.1 Teleopsis dalmanni | reverse complement strand
ATTAATTAATCATGTTTTAAGTTTCACGTTTTATAAATGCCTTCTTTGTGTTCATTTACATACAACAAAATTTATAAAAAAAAACTCATAAAATGTTTTAAATAAAAATATAAGGGAAGATTACTTTGATATTTCACTTAGAATTTTTATATAATATTTTTACATTCCTTAAATGTGGATTCAGTAATTAAATTTTTAATGTTACACTTTATAATTATTTGAGATTAAATTTGCATATTACAGAATAAAATTTTTTCCACAAATATCCTGTTTTCGGTTTAATTTCGATTTTTATACATATTATTTGTTGACTTCTGTATTTTATATATATATATATAAGCCTTACCCTCTCTGGTACATCAGGGCAGCTTACAATGTCCAGCGTTGATTATCAGGAACCGCCAATCACCTTAAACTTTGCCACGTATCGGAGACAAAGAGACACCAAAGCCGCGCCACGTCGTTTGCTTGTGGTGTCAACACGTTTATATCTTCGAACGAGCACCAGTATAAAATCTTTTAGTTAACCACTGTTAAAGCCGTCAACTATTTCTTTTATACTGGGGCTATTATCACTATTATCCCGAGATGCAAAAGTAATTTTTACAAAAAAATAATTAAAATTGAAAAAAATCTAAATTTAATTTATAAATAATTTTTGAATAAATTATTTCTTGATATGGACAAAACTGAGTAATTCACACCACCGGTACGTTGCGTTTCGTTTAACATAACCACGAGCCAAGAGACCGAAAACTTCTCCGCTTGCGCCTTTTATTCTCCTTTTTTTCTAACTGCGTCGAGCGGACTTTTTTGTTAGCCGTTGTTCGGTCAATACCCTCAACATTTCCCCTCATCAGGCATTCTGTTGTAGACTTCTGAAAGCTTTAAATTACACTCGCAGCTTTTTTTCTATTATCCGCTGCAATTTTTGGCGATCAAACGAAATGCACAAAGCAAATTAATAAATGACATTTCTCATTTTTTTCTATTTTTGTTTTGATTATGCTTTGTTTTTTTACTAAAATGTGTTTCATGCAGTTCGGGAAAATAATTTAAATTTATTTTAATTAATATAGTTCGAACTATATTAATTAAAATCAATATTCGTCAGGGTATTTCAAGGTATGTATAGCATATGTTAGATATGTTGGAGTACATAACATCAAATTTTATTTAATTATAGTTATCTTTGACGTCAGCATTTTGTGAAACGTGTAAAAATGTGAACGTGTGAAATGCGTATTGTGTGACTAAAATTTATTCAAAAAAATTTAGTCGTCACACTCCCTCCTTCCTTTACGAGAGTATATCAATACGGATATCTCCATTTCTGGCAATACGAATCAGTCGAGTCTTGCCATCCCATGTCGCCTTGAATCGATGACGCCTGCCTCTGGACCACTTCTTTAAATCGTAGCCCTGCTTCTGTAGTATTCTCGCCGGGCTAAGGTCTTCATTCAGAAATTCAGCAGTGGTAACTTCATTAGTATGCTTTGATGTGATTGCTTTCTCGTGGGCGTTTTGCTGTTGTAGAATGGCTTTAGCGGTTGGAGGAGTTGCTGGACAATCCCAGTTGTTTATGGTTTGTCTCATAGAGTGATGTATATCTCGCTGCTCATGGAAATGGTTCATGTAGTCATCTCTTGCTTCTGCATCACCTGACTTAAACGGCCAGCTTCGTTTGCGATAGCGCTTGTTGTCATTTTCTTGGCGGTTTAAAATGGTTTTGGCAATTGGAGGCGTTGGAGGGCATTCACTGCTATTCGTCACTCGAGGAGGTGTATGAAGTATGTCCCACCAATCAGGAGGGGCCGTGATCTGCAGGATGTCTTCCAGACGACTCTCGCTCACCTCATCTGACAGCGAATTTTCAGAATGATGACAACTATAAAGATAAACAAGATTAAGTAAGTGGTACAAAATAATTTTAAATCAACAATGATACTGTTTAATTCGACTTAGGTGAGCCGAAATTATTTTATCGCCATGTAGTTCACGCAACTTCACTATGACCGGTGATACAAAATCTATTACTTCATACGGTCCTGAATATTTCGGGGCTAATTTTGCATTAAAGCCGTCTAGTGCATTGGATAGTGGTTGTGAACGATTAAGTACCAGTGTGCCAAGTTCCGGTTTCCACTCCCGTCGTCGGAGGTTATAATATCTTGCCTGGTCTTGTGATGCTTTTCCCATGTTTCTGCTAGCAATAGCGTATATTTCCAGTAATTTTCGCGCTTTGTTATCGGGAGATTCTGTAGCTCTTCCAAGTCCTGGTGTCACTGCATCATATAATGTACTCGGCATTCGAAGCTCTCTACCTTGAGTAATATATGCCGGACTGAAACCTGTTGAAGACGAAATTGAGGAGTTTATCGCTAACGTGATTTCGGGTAAACACTCGTCCCAGTGTCGGTGGTCATCTATCGAGTTTTGCGCGATCATTGTTTTTATTGTACGATTTGCACGTTCAGTCGGGTTCTCCTGAGGTGTATAAGGGGCTGTGTGTTGATGTTGAATGCCCAATCCGACTAAGAATTTTTGAAACACCTTGCTCGTAAATTGTGTTCCATTGTCTGTGACCAAGATCTTCGGAATCCCAAACCGCGCCAGGATGTTTTCTCTGAAGGCTTTTTTAACACCGGCCGTCGTGGCGTTCCTCATTGGTATAATCTCCACCCATTTAGAGAACTTGTCAAAAAATACCAACGCTACCGTATTTCCTTTAACTGAACGTGGTAAGGGCCCAATAAAATCTGCACATACTGTTACCCATGGCTCTTCTGGCAAACTCGTTAACATCTTTCCTGCACTAGGCTGTTGACTGACCTTGTATTTTTGACAGGTATCACACTTCCGCACATATTCTTTGATGTCGCGATACATCCCTGGCCAGAAATATCTCGATGTGACTCGAAGGATCGTTTTTTGATTTCCTAAGTGCCCTGCCGTGATATCATTGTGACACTCTTTTAATACTTGAGGCCGAATGGCTTGCGGTACACACAGTTTCCAGCAAGGATGTCCCTCGTTGCTATAAGAGTTGGGTATACGACGGTACAGCTGATTATTTTCGATAGAATAGTCGGGGTATTTACTTGGATTATCGGTTATTGCTCTTCTCAAGTTCGTTAACCATATACAAGACTGTCCATCTTCTTTTTTCATATCAGGTATATTCACCAGGGCCAGTGTAGTTTGAGGTTGACGAGATAGTGCATCGGCGACGACATTATACTTTCCTTTTCTATATTGTACCTCAAAACTGAATTGTTGCAGCTCTAGCGCCCAGCGCGCGATACGACCAGTTGGATTTTCAATGTTGTTTAACCATTTCAGCGCCAGATGATCGGTTATGACTACGAAACGATAACCTTCTAAATATTGTTTCATTTTTCTTACTCCCCAGACAATCGCCAGACACTCCTTTTCAGTCGTCGAGTAGTTTTTCTCAGCTGGATTTAAACTGCGACTTGCATAAGCTATCACCTTTTCTACGCCGTCTATTTCTTGGGTCAATATTGCTCCAAGTCCAAAATTACTGGCATCTGTCTGCAATACAAATTGTTCGGTGAAGTTGGGGCACGCTAAAATTGGAGCACTCGTTAATTTTTCTTTCAACATATCGAACGCCACTTGTTGCTCTGACGTCCATTGCCATCGTTTACCTTTCTTTAATAACATCGTAAGGGGTTGTATTGTATTTGAGAAGTGTGGTACAAAACGGCGATACCACGAGGCGATTCCAATACACCGTCGTAGTTCCTTGAGGTCTTTTGGTACAGGTAACTCTTTTATGGCTGCAATCTTTTCGGGATCAGTGTGTATACCATGTGGTGTCACCAAATGCCCAAGATACTTTAGTTCTTTCATGAAAAATTTACATTTCTGTACGTTGATTTTTAGTTTTGCACACCTTAGTCGATGGAATACCTTTCGCAAATTTTCCATATGTTCCTCCAGTGTATGACCAATTATGATGATGTCATCGAGATATGCAAAAGCAAAAGGTTCCATATCAGGTCCAATCACGGTGTCTAACGCTCGTTGAAATGTTGCTGGAGCGGAGTGCAATCCAAAAGGCATCACGCGCCACTGAAATAGCCCTCGTCCAGGTACCGTAAACGCAGTATATTCTTTACTTTGTTCAGCCATTGGTATTTGCCAATACCCGTTCTTAAGATCAAGGCTGCTGATATATTTGGCGTCTCTGAGTTGATCTAGAATGTGTTGTATACGAGGAATTGGGTAGGCATCTGGTATTGAGTGTGCATTTACCTGACGATAATCTATGCAAAGTCGCCAACTATCATCCTTTTTCTTCACTAATACCACCGGTGAGCTATAAGGGCTATGAGAGCGTTCGATACAACCTTTTTGTAATAATTCATTTATTTCTTTGTCCAATATTTGTTGCATGACCGGGTTTCGAGGATAGTATCTTTGCTTAATCGGTCTGTCATCCTTCATGGTGATGGAATGTGTGGTGATATTGGACAGTCCTTCAAGAGTGTCGAACTTCGCTAATTCGCGAGCTAAGAATTTGTCCACATGTTCCGATTCACTTACTGTAGAATTCAGCATTACCATCTCTCGTTTCACATTTGTAGTTTTACTAAGTTTGACTGTATTTTCCCCTATTTTGAAGATACTTGACGCCGAAACCAGGAAGTCCATCCCCAAGACCATATCATGTACCATTCCTTCTAACACTAATAGTTCAACTGCATAGTCACAGGCCCCGATTCGCAGTGATGTGTGAATTATTGTATTTATGTTCCGCGGTGAACCATCTGCCAAACGTACCACCAAATCTACTTCGTCGTGTTTGCCATATAAATGTTTTGCTATGCCCGGATGAATAAAACATTTACTGGCCCCTGTATCAACCATGGCTGCCATCTGTTGATCCTGAATGAATATTTTTATAAGAAGACGATTATTTTCAATTATGAATGGTTCTGAGACGGTGTTGGAATGTCGGTCACGCCCCTTGCTTCTGGACGGCGTGACCGCTGGAAGTTTCCCGGAACTTTTCGGCAGCAATCAATTGTTCGTACATCACGTCTGCCGCACTGCCAACAGAAGAGAATACGAGGGTTCTGACATCCTCGCGCTTGGTGTCCTTGTCGTCCACATCGAAAGCAAGCTGAAGCTAGGTTTATTGGTTCCACTGCTGCCAGTACCATCGGCTTATCTCGTCGTTCTGGTGTTGTAAACGATTCCCTTGGTTTTCTGCTTTTTCCTTCGTCCCGAACTGCTTCGTAGTCGTTAGCGAGTAATATCAGCTCTCGTAATGTACAAAACTCGCGTCGCTTTATATGCAGCCTGTATTCTGTTAAACTATTTCGGTAGAATCGTTCAAGCTTTGCTCCATCGTCCATTTTCAAATGTTGCATCAACTTCTGCAATTCCAACACGTAAGTTTTAAATGACTCCCCAGGTTTCTGCATTCTGTTTCTTAGCTCGTCTTCTAAGCGCTCGAAGTAACGATGAGGAAGAAAAAATTCTAGAAAATCGAATTTGAACTGCTCCCAGTGGTCCCAGTCCCCTTTATTGTGACGGAACCATACCAAGGCCTGCCCTTTCAGCAATTCTGGCATCGCACGAGGCAGCATATTTTTAGCAATATCATATCCACTCGCTAACTCTTCCACACGCTCCACAAACGCCAACGGATCGCCGCTCTCATCAAATCGGACCGCCCATTTTCTAGCCTGATCGATGACTGTTGCCTGCATGGTTCTAGGTTGTGTATATGGTACGTGTAACGTATGTTGCGTGTACTGCTGCTGCTGTGTCAATTGTGGAATATTATCTTGCGTTGTCTGTTCTGGGGTTGGCAATGGTATTTCCTCCACGGCGTGATCGCATTCTACTTCACCTACGGACACTCTGCTATGTCTATCTTCAAGTTCTTTTAATCGTGTTATTATCTGCGGTTTGTGGTCAGCTTGTGCAATAAAGTTTGCCAATCGCCGGCGCAATTCATCGACGACACCTGTTGACTCTTGTTCGAATTCGTCCAAATAAGCGACTAGCTCTTCTTTGCGTAAATTTCTTACCCAGCTGCGACCCATATTAACTGATATACGATGTTTTGCGATGTCTGAACCTAAAAAACTAGCTGTGTTTCGATGTATTTAGTTGAACCTTAGTCGAGGGTCCCTGCTCGGGCGCCACTTGTAATGCACCTACTTTTTCCTAGCCGGGGTAGTTCTCAGCCTAGTCCAAGGTCTTACAAGAAAATTTCTATTCGCGGGGACCCAGCGTTCAACTAATGTCGTTTCTACCGTTGAAGTAAGATGTCGTAACAAAGTAATTATTTTCGAATTCAAGTTTTTTTTTCTTTATTAAACAATTGGTAATATATGTGTAACAATCAATGTATTTTAAAAAAAAAAAAACAATTTATCAAATAATATCTTTACAATTACTCATAAATAATAATAATCAAATAATATTTAACTGATTTCAATTTTATTGAACAATTTGTATTTTTAAATAAAAAAAAAACCAATTTTCCAAATAATGTCTTTGCAATTACTCGTAAATAATAATAATCAAATAATATTTAACTGATTTCAATTTTATTGAACAATTTGTATTTTAAATAAAAAGACCGAATTTTTCAAATAATGTCTTTACAATTACTCGTAGTTAATAATAATCAAATAATATTTAACTGATTTCAATTTGTATTGAACAATTTGTATTTTAAATAAAAAAACCAATTTTCCAAATAATGTCTTTTATTGAACAATTTGTATTTTTAAATAAAAAAAACCAATTTTTCAAATAATGTCTTTATAATTACTCGTAGTTAATAATAATCAAATAATATTAATTAATCATGTTTTAAGTTTCACGTTTTATAAATGCCTTCTTTGTGTTCATTTACATACAACAAAATTTATAAAAAAAAACTCATAAAATGTTTTTAAATAAAAATATAAGGGAAGATTACTTTGATATTTCACTTAGAATTTTTATATAATATTTTTACATTCCTTAAGTGTGGATTCAGTAATTAAATTTTTAATGTTACACTTTATAATTATTTGAGATTAAATTTGCATATTACAGAATAAAATTTTTTTTTCACAAATATCCTGTTTTCGGTTTAATTTCGATTTTTATACATATTATTTGTTGACTTCTGTATTTTATATATATATATATAAGCCTTACCCTCTCTGGTACATCAGGGCAGCTTACAATGTCCAGCGTTGATTATCAGGAACCGCCAATCACCTTAAACTTTGCCACGTATCGGAGACAAAGAGACACCAAAGCCGCGCCACGTCGTTTGCTTGTGGTGTCAACACGTTTATATCTTCGAACGAGCACCAGTATAAAATCTTTTAGTTAACCACTGTTAAAGCCGTCAACTATTTCTTTTATACTGGGGCTATTATCACTATTATCCCGAGATGCAAAAGTAATTTTTACAAAAAAATAATTAAAATTGAAAAAAATCTAAATTTAATTTATAAATAATTTTTGAATAAATTATTTCTTGATATGGACAAAACTGAGTAATTCACACCACCGGTACGTTGCGTTTCGTTTAACATAACCACGAGCCAAGAGACCGAAAACTTCTCCGCTTGCGCCTTTTATTCTCCTTTTTTTCTAACTGCGTCGAGCGGACTTTTTTGTTAGCCGTTGTTCGGTCAATACCCTCAACATTTCCCCTCATCAGGCATTCTGTTGTAGACTTCTGAAAGCTTTAAATTACACTCGCAGCTTTTTTTCCTATTATCCGCTGCAATTTTTGGCGATCAACCGAAATGCACAAAGCAAATTAATAAATGACATTTCTCATTTTTTTTCTATTTTTGTTTTGATTATGCTTTGTTTTTTTTTACTAAAATGTGTTTCATGCAGTTCGGGAAAATAATTTAAATTTATTTTAATTAATATAGTTCGAACTATATTAATTAAAATCAATATTCGTCAGGGTATTTCAAGGTATGTATAGCATATGTTAGATATGTTGGAGTACATAACATCAAATTTTATTTAATTATAGTTATCTTTGACGTCAGCATTTTGTGAAACGTGTAAAAATGTGAACGTGTGAAATGCGTATTGTGTGACTAAAATTTATTCAAAAAAATTTAGTCGTCACAAAGTGTATATCTTACTTATTTTATCCTTATCATCTTGAACTAATGCGTTATTTTTATTATCTGTATTTACTAACTTAAATGGGCCCTTATATAAACTATCTAATTTATGTCCTACTTGTTTAACTAATACTAAGTCTCCCACAGTTACTCTACTACTAAATGCGTTCCTATCATATAAATTTTTACTTATTTGTTTTCTATTTTCTATTGCTTTTATCGCGCGCTTATTTGCGTTTTGCAAACGAAATTTTATTTCTTTGTCGTACGCTTCTATATTATAAACGGGATCTATTTCTAAAGTGTTAAGGAAATCATAGATAATGGGTGATTTACCGAAAATCAATTCATAAGGACAATACTCATATACAATCGAAGGTGTAGTGTTATAACAATATGTAAAATATTGTAACCACTCATCGCAATCCATTTTTCCTACGGAAATGTATGATCTTATGTACTCGTTAAATGTCCTATGATTTCGTTCTACTGTACCTATTGATTGATGGTGGTACACGGTTGACGTATTATTTTCTACCTTCAATAGCTTGCATATTTCATCGAAAATTTTATTTTTATACTCGGTACTGTAAGGAATGAAATATTCATATATTTCCAACCTACATAGATTCAATATAAACAATCAACAACAACAACACTATACTAGTAACTTCAAAAGACATTTTAGTTACACATCACAATACGCTATGTTTAACACGCAACATATAAAATAATTTCACTCACTTTAAGAATTTTCAATATGATCCTAAATAAAATAGATTAATTTTATTTAATATTAAAATAACTCACAAGTAATACCCCGCATCTGCATCAGTAACATACGGAATACATCTGAAATTACTATTATAATTAACAAAAAAATGTATTTAAATAAGTGAAGAATATACACACCTTATTTATTCAATATTTATATATTTGTTTTATTTATTTTTATTTGTTTATTTTAATTCTTTTTTTTTATTTATTTATTAATAAATAAATATAAATAATAAAACCACAACCACCGGCATTATATAAAAAAAACACGTTTGCAAACAAAACAAGAAACGTCAAAGCATGAAAGCTTTGATTGAACTAAATACAAAGCACGGCGAATTCAAGAACGCACGAAAACACAAAGCACAGAAATTACACCCAGGCGAACAACAGCAGCAAAAGACAACAAGTATCAAAAATACCAACTGCAAATGTACCGATGTGCTACAGGAAAAGCTTCGGTCGTTTGAGTATAAATAAACGAGCATTGTACAAGCAAGGGCACTTGTTGGGTAACTCTCAAAGGTAGTAATACGTCTTTCCGAAACAAGTCAGTAGAACTATAGCGTCAAGGTTGTACATACGTCTTGACGAGTAGATTGTATATGTACTCTTATATGTAAATCAAGCCAAGGTAGTCATGATACATCTTGACTAGTAGGATTTTGTGTAGGTTTGAGTTAGGGTAGTAATACGTTCTAATATTTATGAATGCTAACCAAGGCTGTAACCCAGCATAACACTTCTAATCTCCAGTTAACGACGTCTTCTGACAAAACACCAAGATTTGCACGAGTAGTGTCATCTGAAAGCAACATTTCAGGCACTTTGAAACAACAATCGGAACAATCATCGAAGCACAATTATTCCAAATAATCGTAGTCATCAAATTAGCAAACCAGCATTATATTATAATTATATTAGATTGTAAAACCTTATTTTATTTTAAATTCTCCTAAATAAATAATTGAATTACTACATCACATTGTCTTTGACTTCCAAAATAAAAATTCTATTGCAACGACCCCTGGACGACGGCTGAGTACCCATCAGCATCATTAACGACAGAAAGTGTGTCGTTACAGTACCCATGTCTGTAATGACTTTCCTCATAGGCCCGTAAATCAGTATAAAGTCCTCAAATACTGCTTTTGCTATTGTTTTTGCACTTTTTTCTGCAATTGGTACCGATACCAGATATTTTGTTAAGTCACATATCATTGTGACTGCGTATGAATTACCTTTTTCAGATTTTGGAAATGGTCCAATGGTATCTGTTAAATGTTTTATTATATGAATTGTATAAATTTATTTGTTTGTATTAATTTGCTTGTAATAATTGTTTATATTGTATCAAATAATTTGTTTGTCTTAATAATTTGTTTGAAATATATTTTAATGTAAAAAAAAATAACTTTGTCAATGCAATGCCCAAAACACGTCACACGCTTTTGTTTGTACATATAAACAAAGGCGTCAAATTTCGTTTGCAAGAAACTGCATTCTTGCAGTTTGTAACAAGTTCATTGTTTGGCATGCATGGTCAAGGTTATTTTAGTTAATTTATTTGTTGTAATTGATTATTAATTTTTAAATAAAAGGCACAATTGAATTTTTGACAATTCAATTGACGCGAAGCCACATTCGTTATCAATTCATTTCTTTATTCTATTAGCCTGATCACTGGATTTAAGTGTTCAGTGATTAGGATAATTAGGATAATCGTCGAAATCACTGGATTCAAGCATTCAGTGATTCTTTTGTTTTGATAGAATCAGCATAAGTACTGGATTGAAGTGTTCAGTACTTGCAAACAGTTGGTTCCAACGTTATCATCAAACATTTTTGGTGACCCCGTGAAAAGGATGCAGCACTGGACTGTTCTGACGCAGTAGCGGTCAACATTCAACATAGCAGTCAATAATCAGCATTATTTGAAGGACATTTTGAAGGACATTTTGAAGTACATTTAGCAACTTTTCAATATCAAACATTTTTGACTCAAGTTCAACGATGGCAACACTCAAAACAGCAGACAACTTTGATGAAGGTGTCAGCAACCAAATGACATCACAGCCGCAACTAGTGGGTACGACAAATGGTTTGATAAGAAAGATATCTGCTCGAATGGCAGCTCTAAAAAGATTAGTAGAGAGTTTGTCAGAGAGCCAAGGCTTATAGCCAATTCAATATTACGAAACTAAATCAAGTACGATCATGCAACAATGGAACCAACTGGGATGTTTGCATGATGAACTGTGGGAAAACTTGGAAAATCCACTGACGTCAGGATTTAACCAAAATGAATATTACCAAATTGAAGATTTGGTACAACAATGCTTGATAACATTGGATCAACAACAAAACAAACAAGCAGCAGTAGCAGAAACTAATATGCGTTCCTCACTGCCATTGCCAACGGTAACAAGCCCAAGTTTTAATGGGAATTACTTGAAATGGAGACAATTTTTTGATTTGTTCGCGCAAATGGTAGACAAACAGCAATTACCAGATACTCAAAAAATGTGGTAGTTGAAATCACATGTGATAAGTGAAGCTGAAAAATTGCCCAGCCATTTCAGTATAATGGAGGAAAACTATTCAGCAGCCTGGACATTATTGCAAGACCACTATAACAATAAAAGGGTCTTGGCGTCCACCTTAATTGATGAACTGTTAAATCAGCCATCAGGCACTTCAACTGTTAGGTTAGGTTAGGTTAAACCGGCGATCCCAGGGGGATCCACTTAGGCCCATAGGCCCATTGTGATACCGTATTATTTAGAAACCCATGGGCTAAAACCATCCAGAACCTTTAACAAAGCTTACAATGCTACATAGAGGGAGTTCTCGAAGTTCGTCAAGATCCTCAAAAAAGAAAGCCCCCAAAAATTTAAGGCGACGCCGTGCATGTGCCGGACACGAAGAAAGCAGGTGAGAGGCACTTTTGTCATCCTCACCACAACTGCGGCAGAAATGGTTGAACGGTAGATTCAGTCTCCTAGCATGATTACCTAGAATACAATGACCTGTTAGTAAACCTACTACAAGACTGATATCTCTACGGAATAACTCTAAGAGAGACTTCGATTTTCTATTGTTGGTCTGTGGCCACATTGCATACAGATGCCTGCATATCGCAGAGTCTTCCCATCTTTTGTTAAAAAGTTCGGCACAGGAAGAACTCAAAATCAATTTGCATGAAGTCAACGATATGCCCAGATTGTTTAGGTGTTCCGAGTGGTTCCCTGAAGCACCACGTCTGGCTAGCTCGTCTGCTTTACAATTGCCGTAAATATCCCTATGACCGGGAACCCAGATTAGAGAAATATTGAACTGCGTCGACATCTCATTTAGAGATGTGTAGCAGTCAAGGACCGTCCTAGATGTGAATTGAACAGAACTCAAGGACTTTAAAGCAGCTTGACTATCCGATAGTATATATATATTCCTTTCAAGTATATTACCTACTTCTAGACAAGCTAAAGCTTCCTTAATGGCAATTACTTCTGCCTGAAAAACACTACAGTGATCCGGAAGCCTATAGCAGGAGGATATATTCAGCCCCTCTGAGAAAACTCCACTGCCTACGCCGCTCCCAATCTTTGAACCATCAGTAAAAATTTGCAGACCCTCACCCAGGGAGGGACCTCCTGACAACCAAGCTTCCCTGGATGGGAATCTAACAATAAATTTTCTATCAAAGTCGAGAATCGGAGAGGTGTAGTCAATGTTATTTGGAGTAGAACTGAAAATATTTAGAATCGAGCCGTGCCCATAGTCACTAGCCTTCCATTGTGAAGTAGCCTTAAGTCTTAGGGCAGATGATGCTGCCAACTGCTTACTGATGATGTCAAGTGGCATTAAATGGAGCATTAGATCTAATGCTATAGATGGTGTTGTACACAGAGCACCACTTATACAGAGTTCAGCCCTGCACTGAACCCTGTTCAGTACTGTACAGTACGAAGATTTATCAAGAGCTGTCCACCATATGGCAATGCCATACAGAAGTATTGGTCTAATGACAGCAGTGTATAGCCATTGAGCGATACGTGGTTGCAAACCCCACCTTTTACCAATAGCTTTTTGACAAAGGAGCAAAGCAATGTTTGCTTTCCTAGCCCGCTCCAAAACATTTTCTTTCCAGCTCAGTTTCCTATCGAAAACAATGCCTAAAAATTTTGCTTTCTCAATATATTGTATCGCAGAACCTTTAATATAGAGTGGAGAAAGATTTGGAACCCTATGTTTTCTGGTAAATACTATGATTTCTGTTTTTCTGGGGTTAACCCCGAGACCACATGTCAGTGTCCAATTGTTAAGGATATTCAGGCCATACTGCAAAATATCTCTTAAACTAGTAGCATATTTTCCAGTAATTGTTAGTGCAATGTCATCCGCATATGCAACTGTCCCGCATCCCGCTCTCCCCAGTTTTTGTAACAGTTCATTCACCGCTATATTCCAGAGGAGAGGAGAGAGTACGCCCCCTTGGGGGGTACCTCTATTTACCCGTCTGTGTGTTGCTGATACACCCATTTGTGCTTCAATAATTCTGCCAGTTAGTAACTGACCGATAAAGCTGATAAGCGCATCCTCAACACCCAGACGCGAGAGTGCGTTAGCTATTGCACTGGGAAGAATATTGTTAAAAGCTCCTTCAATATCTACGAAAGCCACTATACAAAATTCCTTTACTTTAAGAGTTTTTTCAATAGTACAGGTGAGGGCATGGAGTGCTCTCTCTGTGGATTTACCCTTAGTGTAGGCGTGTTGTGTCGGTGACCAAAGATTGGGATCTATAACGCGCCTTATTTCAAAGTCTATAATTCTTTCTAAAGCTTTCAGCATGAAAGATGAAAGACTAATTGGACGGAGTTCATTAGGGTTACTATGAGAGGTTTTACCCGCCTTAGGAATAAAGACAACTCTAACCTTTCTCCATTGAGTTGGAACATAATTAAAAATGAGACAATATTTAAAAATGGTCAGAAGCCAGTTTTGTATTTGATCCCAAGAGTTTTGCAGCTCAATAGGATGAATACTATCCGGTCCTGGTGATTTATATGGCTTAAAGCTAAAAATGGCCCATTTTAGAGTTTGTAGGTTTAACTTGATAGAGTTTACCGGTGCGTAGTATAAACATTCTGAGGATTCCGTCGAAGCAAAGGATCCAGGAAAGTGGGTATCTAGTAATAAATCTAGTGACTCCCTACTGTTATTTGACCAAGTCCCATCCGGTTTTCTTAGCAACTCAGGGACAGATGAATTTTTAGATAGGATTTTGCGTAGTCTAGAGGTTTCAGAGTCCCTACTAATCTCTTGACAATATGATTGCCAACTAGTCCTCTTAGACTTACGTAGTTCTTTCTTATAATTTTGCAGAGAGATCTTGTATTCAGACCAGTCACTCTCATTTCTATTAAGCTTTGCCCTATTAAAAAGTCTCCTGCATTCTTTCCTCAATTGACCTAAGTTTCTATTCCACCAGGGTGGGTTACATTTCCTACTAGGTCGAGTTGAAGGACAGGCGAGGTTAAAAGCTTCATTAAGTATTGAGGTAAGATCTCCTACCTGCTCGTCCAGATCATTTATATTCTCTGGCGGATAAAGAGTAGTGTTTGTCAACAGCTCATTTATAGAGGATTTGTACTTTGTCCAGTTTGTATTCCTGACATTTCTGAAAGTTTCTAAACTGGGGGTACTTGATTTCTTTAAGTGTATAGAAAATTCTAAAATCATGTGGTCTGAAAAAGAGTGTCTAGTGGACACTTTCCATTTTCTTATAGACCCATGAATTTTGGCAGTAGTCACGGTAATGTCTAAAACCTCCTGCCTGTTTTTGGTAACAAAAGTCGGCCTATTACCGTCATTACATATAAAAAGATTATTACTAAAAATAAAATCGAAAAGTAACTCACCACGTTCATTCGTGTTTGAGCTGCCCCATATTTCATGGTGAGCATTTGCGTCGCAGCCCAAAATGATATCTGCACCAAGTCTCCTAGCGTCAATTGTCAGCTGTTTTAGGTTACTTGATGGCAACTCTTCGTGATCATGAGCCATATATGCAGATACCGTCCATATCTGGCCCCAAGGTCCCTCAATACTTACTGCGGTTAGGTCTTTGTCACTATACTGCGAAAGCATGAGAGCGTTATATATTTTATTTATTAATATGCAGGATCTAGGCTTACCCTTGTTTACCGCATACATTAAGTCAAAGTTTTTAGTCCTGAGTCCGCATATAAGATCCTTGAAAACCCATGGCTCTTGCACCAGGACCATATCAGCCTCGTTGTTGCTGAGGCATTGCAACAAGCTGGCGGACGCAGCCTTGCAGTGGTGCAGGTTAATTTGTAGTACCCGCATCATGATTTGTTTTGGATGTGGTAGTGTCCACCACTGTAACGTCAAGCGCGCTATCTTCTTCAGATTCATTTTCAGAGTTCAAAAGTTCTTCTTCGTCAAAAAGATAGCGCGTACCAATACTCTCTTCAGATGTAATTGAAGGAGCTGGAGAGGACATAGTCACGTCCATATTTATTGAATCAGAAGTGGTAGGCAGTATTTCTACTGGGCCCACTGAGTTTGTGGTAGCAGTTACAATATCGCCCGCTTCCATTATGGTATCAACAGTGCCTTGCGGTGCTGCTGGACCTGTGTCATTAGGTAAGGATTGCTCCTCGTCCTTTTTATATACCCTCATTGTGATGGCTGAGAAACCGTAGTTAATAACACTATTTGATTTCGCCAAAGTGGCCAAGGATGCTTTGTCAATCACAAAACTGACCGACCTATATTTACCCTTGACTTCCTCCAGCTTGGTAATCTTCCACGTTGATGTGTTTAACTGTCGGTTTCCTAAGCGAATAAGTTCCAGAATCCGCTGAGGATCGGACTGATGGGCTGGTATCCAGGAACGCGCTCTTGGTCGACTAGGGATTTGCTCCTTAGTAACAACCTTAAGTTTGGCGCCTGGCCATGCCTCACCAATTCTGGAAATGGCTTTGCGAAAAAGATCAACAGAACGCTGATCTGCGCAGGCGATAAGTTTCACATGGCCCTGATGCCATCCACTATCGCGACAAGTGGGACCGTCTCCAGGAAAGTCCTTCAGGAGATCGACATAAATGTCAAGGAGCTTGAGCTCAATTAAGTCCCACTTCAACTGTGACAGCAGTTAAAAATTTACACGATACAACAAAAGAATGTCTATTAATACTGAACAATCTTGGATGATGTTCATAAGGTATGAGCAATCACTGTCAAAACCAAAAGAAATATAAAATATTCAGGAATTTTAAGCCTTCTTAGAGCTACAATTTCAATTCCTGCGAAGCCACATTCGTTATTGATTCCCTTCTTTATTATATTAGCTTTGTAAATTTAGTTAATGTGCTAAATTTACGTCTCATAAGCGCGTGATCACTGGATTTAAGTGTTCAGTGATTAGGATAATTAGGATAATCGTAGAAATCACTGGATTCAAGCATTCAGTGATTTTTTGTTTTGGTAGAATTAACATAAGTACTGGATTGAAGTGTTCATTACTTGCAAACAGTTGATTCCAACGTTTTGATCAAACATCCCAAGACAATTTACACTGATGGAAGTCGCAGGACAAATAGATAAGGTGGCCATAAAAACTAAATCAGACCGAAATAAATCAATTTCGTCGGCTGTAACAGTTCCCAAAGGAAACAACAATTGCAAACTGTGCAATGTAGACAGGCATCCACTTTACCATTGCCGAAAATTCCTGCAATTTTCGCCATCTCAACGATTGGATTGGGTGAAAAACCAACAGCTCTGTTTCAACTCTTTCAAAAATGATCATGTTTATCAAGAAGTTGTACCAAATATAATAAAAATCATAACACGTTGCTGCATTTGGAAGTCATCAATCAAACAAAACAAAACAGTCAACCTAGTGCAAGTGTGTACTATACCGCAGTTACTACAGTAACAGCAAACATATCCACAGATCATTGTGAATATGTTTTCTTGCCAACTGCAAGAGTCAAAATAACTGCAGCTAATGGAAATACAAGTGAAGTCCGAGTGTTACTAGACTCTGGTTCACAAGTGAACATAGTCTCTGAGCGTCTTGTCAAGAGGCTCAATATATCAAAAACAAAATCGTTATTGTGCATAGAACGTATAGGAAAGGTGCACAAAAATTCAACGCAGCGAGTTAACATCAAATTGCAATCCCTTAACTCGAGGTTCACTACAGAAATCGAAGCGTTTGTGCTTCCAAATATAGTTCCACCTCAACCAAATTCCAGCTACGATATTTCCAAATGGAAGGTCCCGAACAGCATTCAGTTAGTAGATCCAACATTTTTCCAACAAGGGAAAATTGATATTTTATTCGGTGCGAAGTTCTATTTCAGTCTGTTAAAAAAGAGTAAAATCTCGCTTGCTCCTGGGCTTCCAGTCTGGCAAAATTCTGTACTTGGCTGGATTGTCAGTGGAAAGGTTGCATCAAATACAGACACATCAAACGTTTTATGTGCAGTTTTTGGAGGTGGGGTGGAGGCTGTTGATGATGATTCATCGTTAGAAGATGCAATTGAACGATTATGGCGAATGGATGAGGTAACATAAATACAACAGAGAGAACATTATCCAAAAAAGAAAAATTATGTAAATCTCATTTTGTTCAGAACGTCCATACAAATAAAGAAGGACGTTTTGTGGTAAGGTTGCCGTTTCTGGAAAACTCATTGACGTTAGGGGAATCTCAAGAAACAGCTTGGAGAAGGTTCATCAGTCTTGAACGACGACTAGCAAAAAATGATGTATTGCGGAAACAATATGTGCAGTTTATGGAAGAGTATGAGCGATTGGGCCACATGACTGAAGTAAACCTGGATTCCATGTTGACTCCAAGATATTTCATTTCTCATCATTATGTACTAAAATCAGATAGTACAACTACTAAACTTCGAGTGGTGTTTGACGCATCAGCCAAAACTACATCTGGACACTCGTTGAATGATTTAATGTATAACGGACCGACAGTTCAAAGTGAACTTTTTTCAATTCTGCTCCGTTTTAGGCGACCACGGTTTGTTTTCACCACAGACATCGAGAAAATGTATCGTCAAGTTTTGATAAATCCTGAAGATCGGCATTATCAACTTATCATTTGGAGAAGCGGTCCAAATTCTACGATTCTAGCCAAAGCAAAGATTTTCATACAACATTTATGGCAGTTGAAATTATCTTGGGATGAACCACTTCCTACAGATATTCGTACAACATGGTCAACATCTAGAGAAAACTTAAGTACTCTAGAAAACCTTCAAGTAACAAGACATATCTTCAGAGGTGAGGTTCCATCATCAACACAACTACACATTTTTGCTGATGCATCTGAAAAGGCATTTGGTGCTGCAAGAGTCCTCTTGTTATCAAGAGGACTTTCAGCAAGGGCATTGTCAACATGTGCACTTTGGTTTCAAGGACCGTTCTTTTTGCATGGAAGGCAGGAAGTATGTCCACCAAGGTTTTCATCATCATTACAAGTTCCAGTTGATCTGGAGAAGAAAAAGGTTATAGCTGTAGCAACTCAATGCAATGACGCAGATTTCATATACAGGATTCAGCACAAGAATTCTTTCAAGACGTTACAAAGGAGAGTAGCATATGTTTTTAGATTCATTAACAACACAAGAATGTCAAAGGAGTCACGTGCCATACATATAGCACCCAGTGCTACCGAATTGGAAGCAGCATTAATAACTATAATATGTCACATTCAGGGTAATAATTTTCATGAAGAAATCAAACAACTGAAGAAACAAGGCCATATTGATAAATCTAGTTCAATCAGTAGTTTATCTCCATTCATTGATAATGCAAATGTTCTTAGAGTAGGAGGACGCTTAGAAGCTTCATCATTACCATACGATTCTAAACAAAATTATTATTCGTGATGTTCCATGAAGAAAACAAGCACTGTGGCTCGCAGGCACTATTGAGTATAGTACGACAACGTTTTTGGCCGATTAAAGGTAAATCAACAGCCCGAGCAACGGTTCAGCGATGCATTCGATGCAACAAAGGACGTCCGCAACTATGCCAACAAATTATGGGGAATCTACCAGAATAACTTCTGCAAGACCCTTTATTAATGCTGGGGTAGACTATTGCGGACCATTTTGGATCCACTACAAGGTGAGGGGCAAAAAGCCAACAAAGACACATATTGCTGTCTTTTGTTGTTTTGCCACAAAGGCGGTACATCTCGAGTTAGTGACCGACTTATCAACAAATGCTTTCATTGGAGCATTAAAACGATTCATAGGTCGACGAGGGCGTTGTTTGAATATTTACAGTGATAATGCAACAAACTTCGTAGACGCCAAAAATCAATTAGCAGAACTAGAGGAAAGTATTTATTCTAATGAAGGGCATGGAACAATAATCTCTGCTTGCAGTACTACAGGAATAAACTTTCATTTTATTCCACCAAGGGCTCCACACTTTGGCGGTTTATGTGAAGCATCCGTAAAGTCCGCAAAATATTTGTTACTACGCAGCGTTTCAACAGCATCATTGACGTATGAAGAACTCGAAACAGTGGTGGTGGAAATTGAAGCGATATTAAATTCACGACCATTGACTCCAATGTCCAATGATCCAACTGATTTGACAGCATTAACTCCAGGACACTTATTAATTGGAGAAGCTCTTACAACTCATGTAGACAGCCGATCAAAACCAGAAAAATACACGTTATTGTCACGTTGGAACCTAGTTTCCCAGTTAAAACATAATTTCTTGAAACGCTGGTCTAACGAATATTTGATGGAACTGCAACAACGTAACAAATGGAAAACACAATCTGCCAACATACAGTTAGGAGACATGGTTATAATCAAAGAAGATAACGTCCCAGTGATGCAGTGGCCCTTGGGACGAATTGTACATGTGTACAAGGGTACAGATGAACGTATCCGAGTAGTTGACGTTAAAACATCGACAGGCATTTTTAAACGCCCAATTCATCGAATAGCTGTACTGCCTGTTAATACAGATGATCAACCAACAATGGCTGAAGCTGATCACGAAATGCCTCCTTACAACGTAATTATTGTAGATAAAAAAGAGTCGTATGAAGAACCCAAGACAAAACGTAAAAACTGCCGACCAACTTATACTGTTCTGTATTACTCACACTATTACTGATATTGCCAATAGTAATAGGGTCTCCAATTGATAATAAAAGGTTTGGATCGAAATTGGCTATTCACTTGGAAAATCTGGGCATAGCTGCCATATCAATTACTGAATGGAATCTATTAGTTTATTACGACTTAAGTCTTTATTGGATAGAAGCATCAGCTCTAAACACAGGAATAACGTCGCTACATCAAGCTTGTCAACAAATAAAACCAAACGCATCATGTGCGAGTACAATTAATCACTTTAAACATATTGAATCCGAACTGCAACTAGATGATAAATTACTTCATGATCATCGCTCCAGAAGAGGAGCAATTGATCTTGTAGGCAATATTGCACATTCGCTATTTGGAGTATTAGACTCAGAATATGCCAAAGGAATGTCAAATATAATTTCAGAAGTGAAACAAAATGAAATGCAATTATTGACGTTATTTAAGAATCAAACATCGGTTGTCGATTCAACAATCAACATAATGAAGAAAGATAAAATCGCAGTTCAAGAAGGTTTTGAGCACATTGACAATGAAATAAAGGCACTGATGAATTCCATAAAAGATACAAATAGAGAGGTTAATCAGGTACGGCTCAATCAAGTTTTCAATGCAGAAGCCATTCAACTAACACTGGTAGCACATAATCTACAGAAGATACAATCTGCCATTATAGATGCTCTAACTGATACTCATCATGGAAAAGTCAATCCATTGTTATTGACACCAACACAATTACAAAAGGAAGTCAATCAAATCAAACTTCATTTATCACCATCATTAAAATTACCGATGCCAGAAGATGAGCTAATATCCCTTTACAGACTAATGAAGGTTAAAGGTGGAATCACACAGCAGCATACAATTTTTAGTATAACATTACCCTTAATTGAACATGAACGATTTGAATTGTTTCAACTAATTCCAATCCCGAACTGGTTAAATGACTCTATGGCGGTAATTGACTCATGCAGTTCTATGTTGGCTATTAATACGCATCATGATCAATATTTTCCTCTTATGAAATCCGATTTAAGTCTTTGTGAGACCATAAAGGAAGGGGAATTTCTTTGTGCCAACGTCCGCATACGATACAATTTTGGTTCTGAAATATGTGCGTGTGAGATCAACCTATTCAACAACAACACAATATCAAACTGTCGGTTGAAATACACTATCAACACTCTGACCTGGATTCCATTGAATAACAAAAATCAATGGATTTATGCGACATCAACATCTTCACGAGCAACTGCATTATGTAATAAGAAAATCATACCACTAAATCTAAAAGGTTCAGGTTTATTACCGATCGACCCAGACTGCGTGCTTAAACACCACTTCGTTTCCGTGCAAGGACAACAAATAATTGCAAGCACGTCAAGATATTCATATAGTAGTCTTGGTAAAATCTCCGAATTAAGGCTACAATCCCCTATAAAGACATCAGATGCTTACATCTGACAACCAATACGATCAACAGCTGAAAGAGCTCACAGTATTGCAGAAGGTTTTGCAGTCGTACCAGATAAATGATCTTCCGAATCAATTTCAGTCACACAAGTACCACAGCTTCACCATAGTTTACGCAGCACTTGTTATAAGTCTGATATTAATCATAATCATGATGAAGAAGAAATTGCAGAAAAAACCTGTAAACCCAATTGAAGTTTCACCCGATGAAGAAGTCACCCGCACGACACCTATACCCATGCCACCTCGGCAGTCACGAGAATTCGTTATCAACATATAGTCGGACTGACTACCTGACAGCTAGAGGCTCATATTGTTGAACAACAACCGTTCAACAATATGAGCCTCTACGCGAAGGAGAATGTTAAATATTATATTATATTATTATGTATAAATAATTTGTTTGTATTATTTTGTATGAATAATTTGTTGTAATAATTTCATTTCAAATATATTTTGTTGTAAAAAATAATTTTGTGTTATGCAATGCCCAAAAGCACGTCATACGCTTTGTTTGCTCATGAAAACAAAAGCGTCAAATTTCGTCTGCAAGAAACTGCACTCTTGCAGTTTGTAACAGGTTCATTGTTTGGCATGCATGGTCAAGGTTATTTTAGTTAATTTATTTGTTGTACATTGATTATTAATTTTAAATAAAAGGCACAATTCAATTTTTGACAATTCAATTGATGCGAAGCCACATTCGTTATTGATTCATTTCTTTAGCTTTGTAAATTTAGTTCAAGTGCTAAATTTACGTCACATAAGCGCCTATTCACTGGATTTAAGTGTTCAGTGACTAGGATAATTAGGACAATCGTCGAAATCTCTGGGTTCAAGTACTCAGTGGTTTTCTTGTTTAAATAGAATCAACATAAGTACTGGATTCAAGTGTTCAGTGCTTGCAAATAGTTGATTCCAACGTTGATCACACATTTTGGTTTGATCGTACACATATCGAATGTTCCTTCTTTTATACCGAACATACCGAAGCCGTAAAGTTGAACTTTTTGTGTTATATTTTGTACTTCTTGTGTATTTTCATGTTTACATGTTTTTTTTCCACTTCTTTTTATTTCGGCGTGGTTTTGTTTACTTACTACGCGTAGTGTATTTGTAATTACAAATTTTAATTAGAACTTTATTATTTAAAGTAAAGTATTTTACTTTAATAATTTAAAACAAGATACATTAGATATATGTTATGAAGTATATATTTAATATTATTCAAAACTGAATGTGACAAAATAAATAATCAAAAAAAAACTGGTGTTGGCGTGTTTTGTTGATTTGTTGTTGGCGGTGTTTGATTTGTTTTTATGTGTATAAAGAAATAAAAGCTGTGCAAAATGAATTTTAAATTGTTTTGTTTTTATTTATTTCTTAAATATATATTTTTAAATAAATAAATGTGTTTTCTGTTGTAATTGTTTATTTGTTGTTGTGTTTAGATTTCCAATACAAATTTTTTTTTCATTCATAAATTGTAACAAACAAGAAATTCATTTTTTTTTATCGCATATTTAAGATTTTGTGCATTACATGCATCGATGCCCGCGGCACGCTGGAACCGAGGATCGCAGGTAATGTCCATGTGATTTATGAATAAATATTTTTATTCAATTTCATATTTTTCAGATAAATCCATTGCAGTATTCTTCACGTGACTGTTCTTATTTTTACTATGTGTAGAGGTAGTGGTTAGGTGACATTCAGATTTTCTTTTTCGCTTGTTCTTGCTATATGTGACATAGAAATTTACTGTGAAAATTTGTATCGTCACAGCGTTCTAATTGACTTAATTCTTCTCTTAGCTCAGATTGTTGTATGTACTTCACTATGTGCATAAGTGACAGCTTCAATTCTTTAAGGCTCAAACCCGTGGTGTTATTGCTTCAATTGGTTCGCCTTGCCTAAATTGCATTGAATCTATTTGCTATAAACTGTTGATGCCTTGCTGATGACGAGTTGATCCAAAAGAGAACGATTTCTGAATCAGTCCAATAATACGTTGCTACGAGATTTGGAACACAACAATCGATTTATTAGTCGACCATCCATTAGTTTTACTCGAGCGTAAACTTGCGGCTCCGTATGCCTTTTGTGATGCATCACAAATACATGTAATTGAATAGATTCAAGTGCTGGCATCTGTTTTCCGAATATATGACGATCTATTTTAAATTGATCTAGTAATTGTAGATCGTCATAAATGGTTGTCCACCTAGTATATATTTCGACTGATACTGCTTCGTCTCACGTTAATTGTAATTGTCATAGGTCCTAAATTAATATTTTTGCTGTTACGAGTACTGGACCTAGTAGCCCCAATGGTTCGAAGATTTTGACTAGATTAGAAGTGAAAGTTCTCTTAGTAATGCTTTTTAATAGATCCAGTATTGATTTTATGCGAAATTGATCCTCTTTTGGTTGCCAAGTCAAACCTAATGTTTTGACTGATGTTGCGTCGTCACTTTGAAAGTCCAATTCAACTTCTTGATCTTCTTTTGCAATATTTTGAAGAAGTGACGGATGGTTGGCACACCATTTACGTACCTGAAATCCTGCTGATTTCAACAAATTTTTTAACTGCGTTTGTATATCTTTTTGAGCCGCTCAAGCAATCATCTACGTAGAAGTCATTACTTAGTGCTACTGCACCTAGCGGATATTTTTGCAATTCAGATTTCGCTAACTGTTGTAAGCATTTGGTAGCCAGATATGGGGCTGATCGTGTTCCATAGGTGACTGTTTTCAATTGATAAATTTGTAAGGGTTCATTATTATTGCTTATCCAGACTATTATTTGATATCTTTGATCTTCGAGTTTTGCCTGTACATTTTTTTAATGTCATCACAAAAGACAAACCTTGGGCACCTGAATTGAAGTAGAATCGCAAATAGTTCGTCATGAGTTGTTGAACCAGTAAGCATCGATTAATTAAATGATAGTTTTGCACGATGCATCAAATCCCACTCTTAATTTCGTGGTGCTGCTTTCGGGTCGAAAAACGCCATAATGTGGGTTGATATAATGAAGTGTGACCTGGTTAATGTCAACCTTTTTCATATGTCCGAGGTCTGCATAATCATTCATAAATTGCACGTACTGTTTTTTAAGTATTTCATCCTTATCGAGCCGTCTTTCAAATACCAAAAACCTGTTTCTAGCAATTTGTTTTGAATCACCAAGCATCGATGGGTTTTGTGTAAATGGTAATCTGACACTAAATCGACCGTCTTGGTTTCTTTTCATATAAGTTGCAAAATAACACTCGCACAACTCTTCGGAAGGAGTTAGATTTTTGTTTGCCTTTTCTGGTTCATCTAATTTCCAGAACCGCTCGATTACCTTCATCGTATCTTACTCACCTTGAGAGCATACTCCACAAACTTGTGGTGAAATAATTAAATTTGCGTAATCTTTTCTAATTTCTTCAACGTTATATGAACAATTATGACGTCCCAATGTTCGACTGGAATATGTTGCGCTTTTAGTCCCAATAAACACTCTTGTGAAATTTCATGCAATGTTTTAAGGCCAGAAGCGGGTTCAGTTGTCAATGCTGGTAATGTGAGTAATTTGTTTAACAATGCGGTAACTAATAATCTACTATTATTGTATCAAGCCTTCAGAATTTCCCATGCGGTAATGTAGTTCTCAGCCGATGCTGGCAAATGCTTTATCAGGTTTTTGGGCTCACCAATCATCAAGTTAGATGTTAAGTAGAACATTTTTTGGATTGGTTTGAATGGTTGTTCGTCTATTAACATAGTTGTGTAAACAGGTCTCAAAACTCTACCCATTTCAGCTGGTTTCCGTCAAATGTTGGAATTGTTAACTGTGGTAATTTTAATGCCTGAATTGTCGAATTGTGCTGGTTGTAAGAATTGGATGAATTTAGCTTGAGCTTCAAACAAATCTCCATATTTTGGAGTTTTTGACTACTTTCATAATACAAGTCCCAGGAGTAACCCTCAATGAATTCTTCTGATGTAGAATTCCATATTTTTTCATTGTTGTTATCGAATGGTTTGTGATAACTTTCTATCAAAACAAGTTTGCAAGAATAAAAAACTTCGTTTTGAGATTCTTTGTTTGCTATTTCAATTTCTTGACTGGATCTGTCATTGACATTTATGAGTGCTCGTTGATTACGCAACACTCTTGATAATTCTTCATTTTGTTGAAGTTGCTTTGGCGGCATTTCCTGAGCATTTTCTACCTCTTGCATTTCGGTTAATGCCTTATTAAAAATATCCAAGTATTTGTTTGTTAATTCAGTCATTTTGTCATAGTAGCCCGTGGTGAAATAATCTTCTTCTGCATATTCGGCCATGGCTTTACCAGACAATAACGTGTTGTGGTTCTTCTCTAACCTCGACCATTGTTCAGTTAGCCATTGAATCCTATCCTTGTAATAGCGATTAGTCTTCCTTGCGGCTGGATCCTTCTTGAAGTTGCTGATTATTCTCTCGATATCAGCTCCTATCGCTTGTTGTTGATCAATAATTGTGTCGAAATGCTTCATAGTGACACCGTTCCTATTTATTGTCCTTATAGGAAGATCACCCGAGGTCACCAAAAATGTTGGGGATTCGTTTATCCTCAATTTTCTATAAATAGGTATTTGTATATCGAAATTTCACCAAGCACATGTAACTTGTTGGACGGTATATTTGTATTTTTATATTTATGAATATACCACCGAGCACATAAACCCGTTAGTATTTTGATGAAAAGAATAAAGGAAAGATGGGTTTGATTCAACTTTGTATGATCGAATGCTTTATTGAATAATTGACTTATCTATATATATATATTTCTCTTTTAATAATCGCTTATAATTGCTTACTAAAATTATCACCTAAAAATAATAATAATAATTTCCTGACCTAAAACAATAATTAATAGCAAGCAAGTATACAACTTAAAATAACACATAAAATATTCATATATAAAATAAATACTACTTATAATGACACATAAAATATTTAGCAAAATACAAATTACAATGAATTACTTAAAATGTATTCTAGACCTAATTATCGAAATAATCAGTAATCAGCAGAAATATAACTTATAACTATATTACATGTATTTTTAACCAAAATAATAATCACTAATTGTAATTACGTTACATACATTTTAGCATTGGTCAGCAAAAGACAAAAAAATAAATTATTTATATATATGCGCAATACTTAACATACACATTCTGTCAAAGTTTAACGCATATCGTACCATTAGTTTTTGTTTGGCGTCTATAAAAAGAAGTCGAAAAATTTTCGTGTGACGATTTTTAGCTGAATTTCATTCAAAAAGAGCGTCGTTGTGATGTGGCTAAAGAGATGATTTCCAACACAACATTCAACGAACGCATCATAACTGGTGATGAGACATGGGTGTATGAATTTGACATGCCCACCAAACAATAATCGACCGAATGGTGCTTCGAAGTTGAGCCGAAACCGAAAAGACTACGCCAAAGTCGGTACAAAATCAAGGTTATGCTGACTGTTTTTTTCGATATTCGTGGTGTATTATTTGGCCGTTATACGTCATTTGCGTGAGGCCATTCGTAAAAAGAGATCAGATTTATGGAAGGAAAACTAATGGATTTTACACCAAGATAACGCACCGGCTCACACAGCGTTGGTTGTGTCGCAGTTTTTGGCCAAAAACTCCACCAATATCATCAACTAAACACCGTAATCTCCAGATATGGCCCCGTGTGACTTTTTCCTCTTGCCCCGATACAAATTGCCACTGCGAGGAACGCGTTTTGAGACCATTGAGGCCATAAAAGAAAATTCGCTGCGTGAACTAAAGGCCATACCTTCGGCGACCTATAAAACTTGTATGGAAAATTGGATCAATCGTTGGCATTCATGTATTGCCGCAGGAGGAGTGTATTTTGAAGGCGATAATAAAAAAATTATTAAAAATTAAAATTTTGCGTGTTTTTTTTTTAACTTTTTAAGGACACCCTAATCACTTAAGCGGTATGAAATATACTTTACGACCTATTGTCATACCTACCAAATATACACAAAAAGTTTCATGACAATTGGTCGAGCCGTTTCGAAGGAGTTTAAATACAAACACCGTGACACGAGAATTTTATATATCAGATATATATAAATCTATATACATAAAAGAAAGTCGTGTTAGTTAGACCACTTATAACTCAAGAACAGCTGGACCGATTTTAATTATCTTTGATTTGTTGGAATCGTCTCCGCTCCGAATAGCAGAATATATTATAAAATATTGGAAAAATCCCTTAATTTTAGCAAAAATAATAAATTTGTAAATTCTGTCTCAAATTGTAGACAGTTCGACAGTTTGAGTGATATTGATTTCTTTTTAAAGGTATTTTTCTAATATTTTAAATTTCAAATATAATAAATTCAAATTCAAATATAATAAATAAATACTGTCATCAATATATAAGCTGAAAGTATCGATTTGTTTGTTTTGTGCGAGTGTTTAATATTAACAAAGCCGTGACCCAGAAAGTCTAATCTTTCTCAACAAAGCCGTAATACAATTAGGCGTCGAAGCATTACGCATGCATTCACTGAAGAAGAACGAGAAATGGCACGAGAAAGGAGTCACATTAGTATGACCCGCCTTTGCGCTTCACAAACACAAGAGCAAAGAGAGGCAGCCGGTGAAACGGCTTGGTTGGCAATGAGAAATCATCGAGCTTACCACATAGATCAACAACGAGAATATATCCGACGATCAAGAAGAAATGCCTCAACTATTGATTTGTATCGAGCAGCGTTTCTATACGATTGCGCAAATAATTACACTTCGCATCCTGTTGTTCGCATTGGTTTAATGGACGTTACTTGAGAACATTGCGGAGCATTAAAGTTTGCTGAAAAATTGCCTCTGCCTTAATGGCAAAGTGAAATTGTCATTATTGACTCAGCCACCTGAGGCATTCATTGCTTTGTGGTGAAACACCAGAATAACGACATTTTCTAGCGAACACTCTAAAGTACAATGGTTGCTTTCGAATGACTTCATTCGGGACAGACATTATCGAAGAACATGGATTTAATCCTACGTTCCAGGTAATTTATGTTGAAAAAAGCAAATTTTCATTTTCTTTAGAAGATTAGATTTAAGATAAAATATTTCATTAAATGTGAAATATAGGTGAACAAGTTTTGTTATATTCCTGTATTTGTGTCTAAAATAAATAAGGAATAAATAAGAATGAGAAAACATTTTAAAAAAATTGGCATTATAAATCAGTAATATTGATTCACCATCGAATTGGATCATTGCAACCTGTTGAAGATGCACAACATAAATTTTTGCAAATATACTTCATAGGCAATATGACAGAACTACTTGAACGGCGTCAAGAGATCAACACAGCAATGAAAATAGCAATTCTTCAAGATCTGCAGCAACTACTTCATGAACATCATGCATTGGTCAAGGTGTTCAAGCCTGCGTTGGAGCGCATCACAAATGATAACTACAAAGTTGGGATCAGAGCAGATAAACGACCAGCAGGAACACATGAACGCAAATTTAACGCTCCAATAATAGATGAAGTTGCAATCCTGATCGTTGGAGAAAACTTGAACACATGCGATATTGTGCTTATACGTCGCGATACTGGGCAACTGCAACAAATATATGAAACTTCTTGTTTTGGCAAGAAGATGATGGATATCACTTCAATATAAAAATGATAAACCCATTAAATGATGGGTATCAATATCATAATTTTCAATTCAGAATACAGACGTGAGTTTTACTTCTAAGATACTAATTTCAATGTTTTTAAATCAGGTGAGAAAACTACCAAGAAGGTTAGTTCGATGAATTATTATGCATATCGTTTAATGTTTCGTGAAAATACTGACAACTATTTGCTGCGATTTCGTAGATTGTTTCAGCAGTATTGCGTCGACATGTACGTCAAAATAAAAACAGAGCGCCTAACTTATATTCGGTTGAACCAAGCCAAAATGCGTTCGGAGGAGTATAGCCATTTACGAGATGCAATTAGCACCGACGGAGATGCAGCTAATATTGGTCGCTTGACTTTTCTACCGGCATCGTACACAGGTAGTCCACGTCATATGCATGAATATGCGCAAGATGCAATGACTTATGTTCGTCATTACGGTCGGTCAGATCTATTCATTATGTCTACGTGTAATCCAAAATGCATAATCCAAAACATTGTCAGTATAATTAATAAAACTAAAAGAAATTCATGTAACTCACTAAAGTAAAAGTAAACCTGGAACTACATATTTATAAATAAAAGTATTGTTCAAGAAGGAACATGTTTTTACTAATTCTAAATTTAATATTTATTTTATATCGAGCCGTATGAACATGTTTTATTCTATTAATTAATTAATTATTAACTATGTTAAATATTATTTCTTTTATATTATATTTTTATATATTATATTTAAATTAGACTTTTATATTATATTATGGCATGCTGCCTTAATAGGGGCTAGCAATATGTTCAATAATAAACATGTTCTAATTAATTAAATTAATTATGTTAAATTTTATATATTATATTATATTAAGCCAGTTTGCTTTAAAAAAGGGGCTGGCAATATGTTAAATAATGAATATGTTATTTTTAGACATAAAAACTATGTTAAAATTAAAATAATGCAGAATTCACAACTCTGCATAAATAACACTGTCAAGATGTCATTAAATTTATAATTTATTATTTTAAGCCTGTTATCGTTAAATTCTCTGAATTGTAAACGAAGAAAAGAATAAACACGGGTAATAAAAAAACCTGAAACTGAAATAGCAATATTGTACAATTTTAAAAACACATTTTAAAATATTTTATGGCACCGTAACGAATTACGATAATAAATATATATTGTAAATAGAAAGAAAAATCCTAAGTGCCGCGATTCTTTTTGAACCTTTGCGACAACAATAAAATGTAACTAAAAATAATACAGTCCACTTATATGAACGATAACAGACGACAAATGATTTCAACCCTTATTGTAAATTTAGTTAAGTTAGTTTAAGACAATTTTGTATAAATAGAGAATAATTTTCTAAATAAACTCAGTATTCAATCGATACTCAAACGTTAAGCAATCTTTTTATTTCATTATCATTTCTTAAACAAGTTAATCAATTCATTACATTAAACATTGTATAAGCCAAACAAAAAACGATGTATTATTTATTTCATATATATATATTTAAGATAATATATAAGATAATGTATGTAATATAATATATATAATAAAATATATTTACATATGTGGCAACAGTACAACCAATATGGCAACCCGTAAAAATATCCGATTGTTACTTTTGAAGAAAACAACACACCTGCCAATGCTAAACAAAAAGCACATTGAATTGTTAATTTTCTGTTAGTAAAGTAGTTTTGTATTTGTTGTCTAATCTTGTATTCTAAATAAAATAGTCAATGAAAACAACTTAAGTGGTGACCCTGACGCGCATTCATTAAAACTATTAACGGGTTTATCCAACACTCACCATCGTCATCACAAATATCAGAACAAGAAATATTGGAACGACTAAAGTGGTGACTCCGTTAAAAAATCAAATAAAAACTCTACCAAGTAGTGCATCTTATGCAAGAATACACGCGCAAACTGCGTTCCAGACAAATACATAACAACATGACGTTGAACGCGAAACAAACTACAAATACACAACTAGACACCACAGAAATAAACCTGAAACACAATGTGAGAGTCCTGAACTTTAACAAAACCACAATTGGAACGAGTTTTTCGTCTAAACAATATTCAAGGCGATATAGACAAATTCGAGTGGGTTGCAGTAAATTTGGATGAACGTGATGGTCGCTGAAGATTTAATTATCGATCCTATAATACATAATAAATATAAAACACTTAAGACACGTTAGTTGCGAAAATTTCCAAAATCAGCCGAATTCAAGTTGCGGCGCCTACTACAAGGTGGTGATACCACGGGTATGAAGCCGTCGGAAATACTTTCGCACATGAGACGTCTGATACCGGATCCCAATAGCGAACAAATCATTCGCACGCTTTTCCTGAGCGAAATGCACAAATCAATTCGTCCGGTATTGGCAATTTGGGAAGAGGATGATCTGAACAAACTGGCCAAATTAACTGATAAAATGGTGGAGGCGTCAACAACAAACGCCATGTATATGTGATAGGTATCGCCATAGACTATGCATCCCGCTGCAACTGTGTGCAGCACGGCACATTATGATTTGTAATATGAGTTAAAATACTGCAGGTTGAAGTTAAACAACTCAGGAAAACAACCACGAGTCGCAACGGTTCTCGATCGCGCTCGCCCAAAACTTTAAGCGATGTCAACGGTCAACGGCGACGTCATATTAATTTGTGTTAATACCACACCAAGTTTGGGGAAGTGCCACCAAATACCATCCAAGCTGCTCACGATGGGCATCTTAAAACTAAAAAAGCGGTCATCAAGCACACTGGTTGACGGCAGTAGCAAACAACTTGACCACATAACCAGTGATTCATCTGTAGCAGAAATACAACCACTCATACATTGTGACCGAAAAGCTTTCGGAAGTTCTCATTTAAAATTCGCGCGCTGTATATTTTTCGATATTTTAAGTTTATGTAGTTTGGCAGCACTGTCCTTAATTACTATGCCAAAAATGAGCGCGATCTGTCGGACAGTTCGTTTACGGCAGCTGTTGAAACCAGTTCACCTCAGTAGTGCGTTGCGAAAAAAACAATGGAAAAAAATATTGAACAAAGAGTTTGCATCAAATTTTGTTTTTCGAACGAAATTTCGTGTGCAGAATCGTTGCGAATGCTACAAAAGGCTTATGGGGAATCAGTTTTATCGAAAACTCAAGTTTATGAGTGGTACAAAGCCTTTCAGGACTGTCGTACGACCGTCGAAGACATGCCGCGTTCTGGACGACCTTCGACCTCTACCACCGACGAAAACATTGAAAAGGCAAAGGAAATCGTGTTCAAAAATCCTCATGTGAGTGTTAGAGAGATAGCACGAGAGCTAGGCATCGGTCGTGAGATGGCTCGTTTGATTTTGGTGGACAATTTGTGTATGCGACGTGTCAACGCCCGGCTTGTTCCGATTCACCTCAATTTGTTCAACATTATCAACGATTTTAAGGCCAAACATTCAATAAATACCATCGAACAGCCACCGTATTCACCTGATCTTGCACCGTGTGACTTTTTCCTGTTTCCCAACCTCAAATTACCACTCAGAGGAACGCGTTTTGAATCCATAGAAGACGTAAAACAGAATTCGCAGAGGGAACTCAAAGCCATACCGGAAAGCGCCTATAAAAAATGTTTTGATGATTGGAAGAAACGTTGGCATTTGTGTATCGCTTCTAATGGAGCATATTTTGAAGGAGATAAAATAAATATTGATGAAGATTAAGAATTTTGCGTTTTATTTAAAATTTCCGGAAGCTTTTCGGTCACAATGTAAATAGTGAACGTATTTTTGTCGTCGATCGCAGATCATGTTTTCGTTTTTTGGTTGACTCGGACTCAATTGTATCAGTAGTGCCACGGCATTTGGTGAAATTCAAAACAACACAAGGAGAGCTACAACTATACACAGCGAACCAAACTCTCATTACCACATTTGGCAACAATACAATGGAATTAGACCTAGGTGTACGAAGATCATTTAGATGGCAATTTATCATCGCAGATGTCAAAGTTGCTATTATTGGTGCTGATTTCTTAAATCATTTTCATTTGTTAGTTAATCTAAAAAGCAAACAATTTATAGACATGACGACGAAGCTTAACACACGAGGTGGTCTTTCAGCTTCTCCGCCATCAACCATATCTACAATAGAGGAGACAATCAAGTTCAGCAATCTGCTCAAAGAATTCGTTGATATTACACGACCAGTGTTAAAACAGTCACTTCCCGAAGCTCAAAAGCATGTGGTGACTCATCAAATTGAAACAAGAGGCAACATTGTGTTTGATCGTCCAAGAAGGTGATCTGGACAGAAACTTGCTGTGGTAAAAGCCGAAATCACTTTATTACTGGACCAAGGTATTTGAGGTTGTCAAAAAGTCCATGGGCAAGTCCCCTACACATGGTGGCGAAAAATAATGGTGCCTGGAGTGCTTGTGGTAACTATCGAAAGTTGAACGCAATAACGATACCAGACAAGTATCCTATCGCTCACGTGCATGATTTTGTAGAAAAGTTGCACATCAAAACACTGTTTTCAGCACTCGACTTGGTGAAAGCATATTACCAAATCCCAATGGCAGAGGACGACATTCAAAAAACTGCCTTGAGCACACCTTTTGGCCTGATTGAGTTCCAGTACATTGCCGTTCGGATTGAAAAACACGACGCAGACATTCCAACGTTTCATGGACCAAATTTTTCGCGGCCTTGATTTCGTTTATTGCTATATTGACGACATTCTCATAGCTTCAACGTCCATAGAGGAGCATGAACATCATCTCCGAACAGTGTTTACCATTTTGCGCCAACATAGACTCAGGATAAATGTCAATAAATGTCAATTTGGTAAATTGGAAATTCTCTTTCTGGGCTACACGGTCAGCAAGAATGGCATTAGACCACCACAGGACCGCATTGAAGCAATAGTGAATTACAAACAACCTGACACAGTCAGTGAGCTAGCACGTTTTCTAGGTGTTCTGAATTACTACCGGCGTTGCATACCAAACTCATCGCAACATCAAGCACAGCTTGGTGATCTGGTACGAAACATTAAAAAGAATGACAAACAAAAAATCTCTTAGACCCCTGAAAGTCTCGATGCGTTTAATAACTGTTAGCAGAGCGTTGCGAATGCTGCACTAATTGCATATCCTTCACCTGATGCCGAGCTGGCACTCATCTGTGATGCATCTGCCGTTGCTATTGGCACTGCCGTAGAACAATATGACCAGGGCACTTGGGCACCACTCGGGTTTTTTTCAAAAAAACTCTCACCAACTGAAAAAAATTACTGCGCTTATGATGGAAAATTATTAGCTATCTACAGCGCCATGCGTTTTTTCAAACACCTCCTAGAGGCAAGAGTTTTAGTCATTAAAACGGACCACAAATCGCTGATATATGCTTTCAAACAAAAACCAGAGAAGGCGCCACCACGGCAGCTCCGCCACCTCGTTTATATTTCCCAATTTTCGACAACCATTGTACACCTATCTGGGAGTGACAATGCTGTGGCAGGTGCTCTTTCTCGTATTTCAGCTGTATCGCTGCCAACTGCTGTCAATATATCAACCTTTGCAGAGGAACAACAAAACGATCAAGAATTAAAAACGCTGTTGCACGGGTAAACATCTTTAAAGCTACAAGCAATTGTTTTCAACGACAATAATTCCTTGTTCTGCGATGTGTCTACAGGAATAATTCGACCATACGTGCCAGTATCTTTGCGTCATAAAGTTTTCGCATCAATTCACGGTATCACATTCACGATATCACATTATCGCTATTGTTTAACAATGATTGATCGATTTTCAAGGTGGCCTGAAGCTATACTTTTAAAAGATATTACTGCAAACACCATAGTATCTGATTTTTGGTCAAACTCGGTGGCGAGATTTGGATGCCCGCAAACCATAACAACGGATCGAGGCCTGCAATTCGAATCAGCATTTTTCAAAGCCTTGACAAAAATGATAGGAACAAAACACGTCCACACCACGTCATACCACCCACAAGCAAACGGTATGATTGAACGCTGGCACCGTTCCTTAAAAGCAGCACTGTGTCACGAAGAAGAATCCTGGATAGAATTACTACCATCAGTCCTGCTAGGGCTACGAACGTGTTTCAAGGAAGATTTGCAAAGTTCAGCTGCTGAGATGCTGTATGGTTCCCCGATTCGACTACCGAACGAGTTTTTTGAGGACGAATAACAATGCACCAGCCCGCAGATTTTCATAGAAGACTTTCGCAAACACATGCGATTAGTGCGACCAATTCTCGCAACACATCACCGGAACAATGTTTCATTTGTGTTGAAAAACCTCTACAACTGCTCACACGTCCTGCTTAGGACTGATTCTGTTCGTCGCCCGTTGGAGCCACCGTACACTAGATCTTTTAAGGTACTCAGTAGACCAACTGACCGAACGTTTGTTATTGAAAAAGAGACCACAGTTTCAGCAGAAAGGCTCAAACCTGCTTTTATTACTAAAGAAGCAGTGGCAAAGGAAGTGACGAAAAACCTACACACGCACGTAAAGAAAAACCAGGTGAGGTTTTAATAATAGACAATGCTGGAAGGGGGGTACTGGGGCAACAGTACAACCAATATGGCAACCCCGTAGAAATATGCGGTTGTCACTTTTGAAGAAAACAACACACCTACCAATGCTAAACAAAAAGCACATTGAATTGTTAATTTTCTGTTAGTAAAGTAGTTTTGTATTTGTTGTATAATCTTGTATTCTAAATAAAATAGTCAATGAAAACGACTAAACATTTGTATATAAAATATTAAAAAAACAATTGTTTCAAATTTCACCGATCAACTCAATGATACCTTTTCTATTAAGCTTAGGTTTAAAACTAAATTAAATAAACCTACTTAAAAAATAAACTATTCAAAAATAAATTGACAATAACTATAACCATTAAACAATATCCATTATGGGATATTGGTTTGCATTAATTCAGTTACGGTAATTTGTTTTTGTCAAAAAATATTAACAAAACAAATATTTATTACGACATATTGTTTTTCAATTATTTAATTAATGTAACTTGTTTTGACAAAATTTTAACAACACATATTTCCTACGGGATATTATTTTGATATAATTAATTAGTTTTGTGTCATTATTAAAATAAACCTTCATTAACTTAGTCATCCCCAACAAAAGGGGTTCATTACAAGTGTTATGCATTAATCCCGAGTGTTATACAGATTTATCAATCGAAAATGAAAATTGCACTAAAAGTGAATCTAGATTAAAGTTACCACAAATTTTCCAATCAAAAACCTCATAATAAACCTATATTTTTACAACTTATTTTGTGCAAGCAATAATAAATTTTAATTAAACATAATAGTAACGTAAATGTCAAAAAAATAAACGATTTAAAGCTAATAAAAAATTGTATTACGAGTTGTGCTGTGTACCAAACATTTATTCTCTTTCTTATAAAATCTTGGTTAATTCAATAACCAAAAAATTAATATTACTGGTTTTTTGGTGTATTAATTGCAACTTCCTGGATGTCCAACTTCCATGATCATAATTGTTTATTCTATGCTTTGTAACTATTGTGTTTGAGTTATACACTTGCAGTTTCATAATGTTATAATATAAAGATAAATACTGTTAAGTTGAATCGTTTATTAAGACTAAAAATAAAGAAGGTATATGAAAACGAAATGCACAAGATGCATGAGAAAGAATAGTATTGCCAGTATCAACTTATTTGTTCTTATTATTTATAACATTTATAACACCTTTCCTGAACAAAGAATTCCTGTCTTGCTCATGCATGTTGTTTACAATATTATTAAACCATAAATTCATTCGAGACCAAAACCATTCATCAGAAAATTCAGCGTTTGTCTCGTAACAGCTTTTGTTAGTATGTCTGCAATCATTTGGTTTGTTGGCAAATATTTTATTTCAATCTCCTTTGATTCTATCTTCTGACGAACAAACTTTGCCTTTATGTCTACATGTTTGGTTCGATTTGAGTGTGAATTGTTTGTTGCTACTTGAATTGCGCCTTTATTATCGCAGTATATGACTATGTGGTTTGTATTGCCAAATACAAGTTCAGATACAGATTCAGTCGTTTAAGCCAAATAGATTCTTGTATAGCGGCGACAAGTGACATATACTCCGCTTCCGTTGAAGACAACGTAACTGTCTTTTGACGTTTAGTAGCCCAGGATATGGCACCAGATTGAAAGGTAAAAACGTAACCGGTTGTTGAGCGTCGATTATCTACATCACCGGCCCAGTCTGCGTCGCAGTAACCTAATACCATCCTTTTCCTTTTTGTATACGAGTCCAATTTTCGTGGTTCCCTTGAGATAACGCATAACACGCTTTACTGCTTCCCAATGAGCATTTCCTGGATTTAAATTATATCTACTTAGAAGATTGACTGCATAACTTATATCAGGTCTCGTAATTTGAGCAGCATATAGTAAACAGCCAACAGCTTGCATGTATGGAGTCTGATCCATTTGTTGTTTTTGTTCATTGTCTTTTGGTGACATATCAGAGCAAAGTTTTTGATTGCAGTCGACTGGAGTTGCTGATGCATTACAATCTAGCATGCCAAATCTTTTAAGAATATTTTCTATATAATCTGATTGATCGATTCTAATACAATCACCCTCACGCGTGATGTTCATACCTAAAATTGATGAAACCTCCCCCATATCCTTCATTTCAAATTTACTCGCTAGAGTTCCTTTTAGAATGTTAATTTCGTTGAGAGTGTTTGCAAAAATTAGAATATCATCTACATAAATTGAAACATACATTATACTTTTACTATTTACTTTATAGTAGATGCATTGGTCAACTTCGCTTCTCTTTAACCCTATTGCAACTAATTCTCGATTTAGAGTTTCGTTCCAAACGCGTCCTGATTGCTTGAGACCATATATTGAACGTAGAAGTTTACATACCTTGCCTGAGCTATCGTTAAAACCCTTCGGCTGTTTCATGTATATTTCTTCATCGAGAATTCCATTCAAATATGCTGTAACAGCATCCATTTGGTGTATAATCAAATCATTTTTGGCGGCGAGCGCTAATAGAAACCTTATTGATTCATATCTCACCACCGGAGCAAATGTTTCTGTGTACTCAATGCCTTCTATTTGTCCGAAACCTTTTGCAACTAGTCTGGCTTTTCTGCAAACCGGAGTACCTTGAGCATCTAATTTAGTTTTAAAAACCCATTTTGATGGGATTGCTTTTTTACCAGCCGGCAACTCAGTAAGTTTCCATGTCTTGTTCCGTAAAAGCGAGTCAATTTCACTCTGCATAGCTGCTTTCCATTTATCAGAGTTATTGGACGACATTGCTTCTTCAAATGAACAAGGATCGTTTGATATATAATCTAATGCACAAAAATTATATGGCGAATTTTTGCTTGCTATTCTCTTCGAACGTCATATGTCAGATTCTTCTTCCACTTCGTTGGATATTACTTGAATCTCAGAGCATTCCGGAGAGGTATTATCTATTACTTTGTAGTGTTCATCAGAACTTTTGGTTTCATTTTCAGTATTTTTAAGTGGCAATTCGCATTCCTCTATATTCTTCCCTGAATTGTCACTTTCAATTTGTATAATAGGAACAACTATACCTAGGGAATCACTTTTTCCTACATATTTTTCATTTTCAAAAAAAATCACGTCTCTACTGATAATAACTTTTTTGTTTTGTAGGTTTATTAATCGATATGCTTTACTATTTTCACAGTATCCGGCCATAATACACTTTATTGATTTTGGGTCAAGTTTAGTGCGCTTTTCTTTAGGTATATGCACCATAGCTAGGCATCCAAATACACGTAAGTGTTTGAGAGTTAGTTTTTTATTGCTCCAAATTTCTTCAGGACAATTTTGTTTTTCTCGACATGGTATTCTATTTATAATATATGTGGCAGTCATAGCTGCTTCTGCCCAATATTGCTCGTTTAAACCACTGTCCGTTAACATACAGCGTATACGTTCAACAATTGTACGGTTCATTCTTTCCGCGACTCCGTTTTGTTTTGGTGTATATGGTGCTGTTGTTTGATGAATTATTCCACATTTTTTTAAAAAATTCGAGAAATTTCTATTAATATATTCGCGTCCGTTATCCGTGCGTAGCGTTTTTATCTTTTTAGAACATTGATTTTCAACCATATTTTTAAAATCAATAAATTTATTGAAAACGTCGGATTTTTCTTTATTTGGAAATACAAATAACTTTCTTGAGTAATCATCAATGAATGTTAATAAATATTGTGCACCAGAAAATGATTTTGTTTGTAAGGGTCCAAGTACGTCGGAGTGCACTAGTTCTAATAATTCTGTTGCCCGCGTACCTTCATTTTTATTTAACTTTCTGGTTTGTTTTGATTCTACACACACCACACATTTCTCGGATGTGAATTTATCAAAATTTGAAAATCGCTAACATCTACGAAAGAAACAACGGCACCATTGTTATTGAGGCAGAAAGTGATTCCGAGCGTGAAAAAATAAAATGTGCTGTAGAAGGCGCTATGAGCGAGAATTATGAAGTAAAAGTTCCAAACTCTATTAAGCCACGATTTACTATCTCCAGAATCAGTTTTAAATATAACGAACAGGAAATTATCGAAAAATTGCGAAAACAAAATCAGTGCCTCTCTGATTGTGAACTAAAACTAGCAAAAATGTACGAAATAAAACGAGATAATAAAGTATTTTACAACGCAATATTTGAAACGAACTCGAATACTTTTACAAAAGCTATGGAAGCAGAAAAGCTAAACATTGGCTGGGAAAAGTGTAAAATTTACGATGGAACGGATTTAATGATATCTTACAAGTGCCAGGGCTTCAACCATAGAGCGCCTTACTGCAGGTATGACGAATGTTGCCGTAAATGCCATCAAAGACATCGCACTCGCGATTGCAATGAGGAGCCGGTTAACAAATGCATAAATTGTATACGTGCAAATGAGAAGCTAGGCTTGGGCCTTGACGAAAATCATGCAGTGCTTGACAAAAACTGTCCCGTGTATCTCAAAACACTTGAACAGAAGAAAAAGAAAATCGGTTACTAGCAGAGAACAAACAAATCGTGCAGTCCTCTCCCTGGGCCAAAAGGGTTGAGCGCTGGGTTCACAACCCGCCTCGTCAAACATATTGTGACTCATC
>NC_051846.1:118666744-118745005 GCF_002237135.1 Teleopsis dalmanni | reverse complement strand
GTTTCTTGGATTCAATTTCGTGGCATATAAGACGTCTTCATCAGTAACAACAACATATTCATCTGATTCAAGAAGAAAACTTCTCAATTTATAAATACAGCAAATTTCATCATCAACGACTCAACGATGGGATGGTTCTCCAGTGATGAATACAACACGAAGAACAACGTCCAACAGAAGACAGAGGTGACCAACAACAATCTACAGAACAATGCAGCTACAAGCACCGGAAATATAGAGGTAGTAATTATAACTTTATTTATCGTATTTATTATTTTATTAGTAGCATATAAAATAAACAAGTACATAAAAAAATATGTACATAAACGTGTACACACGGCGTTAAATTCTAATAACGTTTAAATACTAGCATGTTATTATATTTAAACAAAATTATAATATTATTATATATATATATTTTTTTTTATTCTTATTGTTACATTTAAATAATCATGACATAACTATAATATTATATATTTAAAAAAAAAAAAAATAATAATGAATTATATCTATGAATTATATCTCATACAAAATATACAAAAAAAAAAATGTATAAAAATTTTTTTCTATTGAATTTGTTGAATTTGAATTGTGTTGAATTTCATTTTCTTGTCCGATCTCGTTACTAATTTTGATCTCGTTTTGAATTTTGATAATTTTTATGGAAAACTTTGCTACATACATAGGGGAAGTTCAGGATATTCTTAAAAACGCAAAAAAGGCTAGTATCAGAGGATATACTAAGCCCACGATAGCCATTAAACTAAATAGGTTAGATGACCTTAAAAGGCTTATAGAAGCAACATATATAACCAAAAATTTTGAGGAATTTTTAGCTCTAAAAGAAGTTTTTTTAGAAAAATATACTCAAACAAGAAAATATCTCTTGAATATGACATCAACTGAACAGACACCTGACGCTATAACCATAAATAACCACACAACAAGTGGTAATCAAAATAACAACGGCACACAAATAGCAAATATGGCGTCGTATGACTCTGTAATAGAAAGTGTAGAAAAACTCCTACCCGTTTTTACAGGAAAGCAAGAAGAATTAAGTTCTTTCTTGCGACGATTAAATTTGTATAGCAAGAAGATTAGAGACGAAGACAAACAGGAGTTCTTAGAGCACATTGTAGATTGCAAACTCAATCACAATGTGAAGATAAGAGTTTCGCCAGTAGGTTTTCCAACTTCAATGGAAACATTAGTAGAGAAACTCAAGTCAATTTACATACCGAAAGACACAGTTCCAATTCTCTTACAAAAAATAAGTGAAATTAGGCAAGGCCACAACCAGTCGATCACGGAATATAGTGATAAAATGGCCAAACTATTGTCAGACCTAAATACAGCGTCTCTATTAAAGAGAAATTATAGCCCAACCTCGCCACAAGCTGAAGGGATGCTAGCAACTAACGAAGAGAATGCATTACTGGCATACAAAAAAGGCCTTAATACAACATATTCGCAAGCTGTACAGATGTCACAGCCCAAAACTTTCCAGGAAGCGAGAGAAATCGCTGAAAGTTTACTTTTCACTGAACAGAACCAAAGAATGCTATACTACCGTGGTAACACGCCAAATGGCAATAGACCAAATGGCAATAGACCAAATGGCAATAGACTTAGTGGCAACTGGTCCAATAATTATAACAATTATAATAATAATAATAACAATCGAAATAACCGGTACCATAACGGAAATTACCGATATAACAATAGAAATACATATAATAATAGTGGTCAAAGAAACCACAACAATCAATATAACAACAACTCAAATAGGAATCAAAATAATTCTCTTAACAACAGGAATGTCCAAATAAATCGAGGTAACAACAATAACAACTGGAGACAAATCAACAATAGAAACAATAACAGAAACGGAAACGGAAGGAACATTCGTTTAATAGCAGCACAGGAAAACTGCAACACACCAGAGGGAAACCAGTAGAATTCACCTCTGGTAAAATAAAAAAATATATCTACTCATTCAACCCACATGCATCGAACTATGTAAAAGTTCATTGCCATGACACTAACAACTATATAAAATTATTAATCGACACAGGAGCAGATGTGTCACTAATCAAAAACAAGTTTAATCTAAATTATAATTCGAATAAAACATGTATATTATCTGGTATCACAAACAACTATATAAATTCCATAGGCATCACGACTCTTCATATGATGTTTGAAAATATAAATTTAAAGCATGAATTTTCGGTGGTGGAAGAGGATTTTCCAATTGAAGTAGATGGCATCATCGGTAGAGATTTCCTAACCATTTTTAAATGTAATATTGATTATTACACTTTTTCGTTAACAGTTACCCACAATGAACAACAGATAACTATTCCCATATCATATAAACCAATTGTTCTACAAGCAAGAACAGAACATATATTACCTATAGACATGTATTTCGATGATGATACATTGTTGATTTCTCAAGAAATTGACAAAGGTGTTTTCATTGCAAATACAATACTACCAGCAAGAGGAAACTGCCACATTCGAGTTTTGAACACGAATGAACACAGTGTTACTCTAAATACACTAAATTTTAAAACCCGTCCTTTGAACGAGTATTATAAAGTTAATAAAGACCCTTGTAACAAATATAATGAATCACGTTCACAAAAACTTTTAAATAAATTACAAATAGGAACGCAACATAACAAATGTGACGGTAAGGAACTTATCTCACTGGTAACTAAATTTCAACATATATTCTTGATGGAAGGAGAACAAATATCCTGCAACAATTTCTACACGGAACATATTTCAACTTCAGATAATGTGCCAACATACATCAAAAATTATAGACTACCACATAGTCTCCAAGTCCAAAAATTACTTGACGATGACATAATACAACCCTCTAAAAGCCCATACAATTCACCAATCCTACTCGTACCCAAGAAATCATCAGATGATGAGAAGAAATGGAGACTCGTAATCGATTACAGAAAACTCAACAACAAAATAATAAATGACAAATTTCCTTTAACACGCCTTGAAGACATACTAGACTTGCTTGGTAAAGCAAGATATTTTTCAACTTTGGATATGACTAGTTCATTTCACCAAATTCCCATTGATAACTCATCACGACAAAAAACTGCATTTTCGACCATCAATGGTCATTATGAATTTAAAAGACTACCTTTCGGTCTAAAAATAAGTTCAAACAGTTTTCAACGAATGCTAACCTTAGCGTTAACAGGCCTTGAAAACGAAGCATTTCTATATGTCGATGATATCATTGTTTTTGGCAACAGCCTAAAACACCACAATATCAATCTAGAAAAAGTCTTCAAGAGATTAAGTGATTGCAATTTAAAATTAAATCCTGAAAAATGCAACTTCCTAAAACACGAAGTTACATATCTAGGACACCTAATCACTGAACATGGCGTCAAAACAGACCCAGCCAAATATAAAGTCATTCAAAATTATCCTAAACCTACGAACGTAGATGAAGTTAGGAGATACATTGCTTTCTGTAATTACTACAGACGTTTTATCAAAGATTTTGCATCAATATCAAAACCTTTAAATTTGTTATTAAAAAAGAATCAAAAATTCGTATGGAATACTGAATGTGAAATAGCATTCGAACGTCTTAAATCAACTCTAATGAGTCCTCCTGTATTGAAGTATCCAGACTTCGATAAACCGTTCATAATAACAACGGATGCCTCTGACTATGCACTTGGTGCGGTACTTTCTCAAGGTAATGTTGGTTCAGATTTGCCAATTTGCTACGCAAGCAAAGCCTTACAAAAACACGACTTAAACAAGCCAGTTATTGAAAAGGAACTACTTGCGATACATTGGGCAATAAACTACTTCAGACCATACATATATGGCAAACATTTTTATGTTGTAACTGACCACAGACCCTTGATTTCATTATTCGTGCACAAGAATCCTTCGTCAAAAATGACGAGGATTCGAATCGATTTATCAGATTATGATTTTGAAATAATCTACAAAAAAGGAAAAATTAATACTAATGCTGATGCCCTGTCTAGAATAAAAATAGACAGTAATATTTTAAAAAAGTTGATACCTACTAATGAAGACAAGATGTCCAGTCGGAAATTGAAAAATCCAGACAAAGATGAAGAAACAATAAGTAATGTTAAAGAAATATCGCAAATATGTATAACGACTAGAAGTAAAACGCGCGCTGCAGCTACCACAGGTACCGCTGCCAATAAAACTACCAATAAGAATACACAAAAAGAGACAAAACCAACTGAGCCTGATCAACTCTATTGTTGGGATTGTACTTCTATTAGTGATATTCGAGGTATGAGAACACTGCAGTTTAAAATTGTAAATAAGAATAAGGATGCATTCATACGTTATGATGACAAAAAAAGTCACAGTGGAATTATGCGAAATACCTCCGAAGCCGATTTCGATCATGGTGAAGCTAATTTCGAAACTAGAAGAATTGAATATAACAATGCTAGCGCTAAGCGATGATGACATAATAATTAAATCCATGGATAAAACTAAATTTAAAGAAATGATTAATAAGTTGCAACGAGAGAAGAAAAATGAAAGTCGATATAAACTAAATATATTGTTATACAAGAAACCAGAAAACATTACGGACATCATGAAGAAATACAGATTAATAGAGGAATATCACGACAATCCTCATAGCGGACATCTGGGAGTTCGCAAAACTTTTACAAAATTAAAACAAAAATATACATGGAAAAAAATGAAACAGATGGTTCATAAATATATTAGCACCTGTGAAAAATGCCAACGCAATAAACAAATACGACACAACCGTGAGGAATTCCAAATAACATCGACACCGCATACTGCCTTTGAAACAGTACAAATCGATACTGTTGGACCTTTAAGACCATCCAATGGATACAGGTACATATTAACTATGCAATGTGAATTAAGTCGATTCATAATTGCATATCCAATAGTAAATAAAGAGGCCAAAACAATAGCTAAAACCTTAGTAGAACAACTCGTACTAAAATTCGGCTCCTTTAAAATCTTAAAATCAGATAGAGGAACAGAATTTTTAAACGAATTGCTGACTAAAGTTACAGAAATTATGAATATTAAACAAATTTTCTCTACTCCGTACCACCATGAAACGGTAGGTACAATAGAAAGGAACCATAGAGTTCTAAACGAATATCTACTCAACTTTGCTAACGACGATGACTGGGACGAATGGTTACCATATTATACTTTTGCCTATAATACTGCCCCACACGTTGACACAGGCTACTCCCCACATGAATTAGTATTCGGTAAGTTACCATCATTACCAAATGAACAAATACATAGCAATCAGGGAATATTTAACTTAGAAAATTATGCCAACGAATTAAAGGCAAGGCTAAGATTATCCCTTGATAGAGCAAGAGAGTTTAGCATAAGTGCAAAAGCTAGGAGAAAAGAAATTTCAAAGAAAAATAGTTCGCCAATAAATTTAAATGTAGGTGACGAAATATTAATAAAAACTCACAGAACACGAAAAGGCACAAGCCCATATACAGGTCCCTATAAAGTAATCAAAATAGAGGATAGTAATGTTAGTATCGACATTGGAAATGAAACGAAAACTCTACATAAAAATAACACTAAGTTATTCAGGAGAAAATGAAGTAAAAATATATATATTTTTTTTTATTAAAATAAAATTCACAATTTAAGTATAACATTACAATATTGTCTTATTATTAAATACATATACAATTTAAATTAACTTTAAAATTATTAGATATTTTAACAAATTTTATAATGTTAATGAAATAATTATAATGAATTACATAATTATGCTATATATATACTTACTATGTTATAATATATCAAAATATATCTACATAAATAAAGCCTATGATTTATTTATTAAGTCCTAAAATTTAAGAACTAAACATATGCTACTTAACATACATATGTTATGCCAAATTTGTAATATAAGGTCATGATCAATTCAAAAAGATAAATAAATAAAAAAATAATATTTTAAAAATTTTTCTGTTTAACTTTGTTCAAAAATAAAAATTTTTCTTAAAGGGTGAGGGTGTAGTGGCATATTAACCATGACCACACACAATACGTTGTGTGCGGTATTTAATGTGTCATGCCAACCCAAAACTCTCAAATATCAAGCATGACCGAAAAACCTAATTGTCAAATATAAAATAATTTATGAGTCAGAAATTTGACTCGTCTATTTTGTCATTTCTTTATGACAAAATATTTGTATGCATGTTTAATTATTTCAATATGCATTTGACAATTTGGATTGCGGCATGCTCAGCACATGAATTTGTGTTAAGTTTTTCACAGATCATATTGCAAGCGATTATGCATGCAATATGATTTGTCCTCAATACAGTTGGTTACCAGATGTGTGCCACTGTGAAATAGATATGAATAAATGACCAATAAGTAAATAAATAATATTTGTAAATTATTATGTACGTCTAATTTGGGTTAACCAATTAGACGTAAGTAAATGCAAGTAAATGTAAGTATCAACCAATAGAATCGATACATAAGATTCTATTGGAAATTAGTTGTAAGAATTGATGTTAGAGTTAAGAAATAAAATTTAATAAAAATAGTCTCTTAAGAACACTCAAAACGACAAGTCTTTGATTTTCAAAGTAATACAATATGAAGAAACGATAAACTAATTACAAACAATGGAATGGTATTGTCACCATGACATGTTGGTCTTTTAATTGGAATATGCGTGCAATCTATTGCTCCTATTATGCCTGGTATTCCATGCTTTTCTTCGAACTTCTTCATAACATCGGCTGCAATTGATCCTCTGGGCCACATAATATATTCATGGCTTATTGATATCAAGAAGCCTGTTACATGCCGGACTGTACCCCAAGCCACTGATATTGCAACACCAAAAAGATTTGCCAGCTGTCTGTAAGTAACTGTATTACATATAAGTGTACATATAAATTGATTTTCTGCATCCCACGCGTTGTCTTCTACCAATAAATTGATTTGGAAAGTACTCAGACTGTGAAAACAGTGCTGAAATAAATATGTTATAATTATTTAAGACACTTTAGTTTACAACCTTCGTACTTATAATGACTTCTATCGTTTCTCGTTGTAGTCGGAAATGCTGTTTAAAGTCCTGAGCACTCATAGCTTCAATAGTAGATTCAAAACTGGAACATTTTTCATGTTGCTCCGGTTCTGAATCAGACGAACTTGCACTTTCAAATATGTCAAGAACTTCTTTCACTCTATTTTCATACTCAATTCTTTTTAGTTTACCACTTTTTTCTGTTAACATAGAAAAAGCCTGAAAAAAACAAATTTTATTCACAATCATTTAAAAAATGAAATTTTCTTACCAATAATTGCAAAGAATTATTCATTTTGTTAATTTTCACTTTAAATTTTATTATGTGTTTTGCAAATACAAACAAAATTTCCAGTTTTTCCAGAGTTGCCATCGAAAGTAGTGCTTATTTTATTTGTTCTTTTGTGACATGCTTACAAAAGAAAACGCCTTATGTTATTTGACATTTTGCAAATTATGTTAGGGTGTTCACCACACACCTCCGCACCTTAGAGCAGTCGTCACTGCATCTTGTGTAATCGAAAGCTTGAAACGTGGTGACAATAGCTCACAATTATAATACAACCACGCATGTGAATAATTTTTTTTTAATCTTTAGTCGTTTTCATTGACTTCTTTATTTAGAATACAAGATTATACAACAAATATAAAACTACCTTACTAACAGAAAATTAACAATTCAATGCGCTTTTTTTCTAGCATTGCCAGGTGTGTTGTTTTCTTCAAAAGTGAAAATCGGATATTTTCACGGGTTGCCATGTTGGTTGTACTGTTGCCACACTACCCCCTTCCAGTATTGTCTATTGTTAAAACCTCACCTGGTTTTTCTTTACGTGCGTGTGTAGGTTTTTCGTCACTTCCTTCACATCATCTACATCTACCTGCATATCAATAACGATAGTGCGGTCAGTTGGTGTACTGAGTACCTCAATAGGTCCAGTGTACGGTGGCTCCAACGGGCGACGAACAGAATCAGTCTTAAGCAGGACATGTGAGCAGTTGTAGAGGTTTTTTAACACAATTGAAACATTGTTCCGGTGATGTGTTGCGGGAATCGGTCGCACTAATCGCTCGGTAGTCGAATCGGGGAACCATACAGCATCTCAGTAGATGAAGTTTGTAAATCTCTTTGAAACACGTTCGTAGGGCTAGCAGGACTATTGGTAGTAATTCTATCCAGGATTCTGCTTCGTGACACATTAGTTCTATTTTTAAGGAACAGTGCCAGCGTTCCTATCGTTTTTGTCAAGGCTTTGAAAAATGCTGATTCGAATTGTAGGCCCCGATCCGTTGTTATGGTTTGCGGGCATCCAAATCTCGCCACCCAGTTTGATCAAAAGGCAGATACTATGATGTTTGCAGTACTATCTTTTAAAGGTATAGCTTCAGGCCACCTTGAAAAACGATCAATCATTGTTAAACAATAGTGATACCCCTTATCCATTGGCATCACAATGATGTCAATATGTACATGGTCGAAACGGTTGTCTGGCATGTCGATTTTAATTGTCCGAAAATTATTGTGTCTGTGTATTTTTGCTCGTTGACAGGGTAAACAATTTCGCGCCCAATCAATTATATCTGTTCGCATGGAGGGCCAGACGTATTTTTGTTTTATCTGATGCAGGGTGGATCTTCTACTTGGGGTGTGACATGCCGTGAATTGATGCGAAAACTTAATGACGCAAATATACTGGTACGTATGGTCGAATTATTCCTGTAGACACATCATAGAACAAGGAATTATTGTCGTTGAAAACAATTGCTAGTAGCTTTAAAGATGTTTCCCCGTGCAAGAGCGTTTTTAATTCTTGTTCGTTTTGTTGTTCCTCTGCAACGGATGATAAATTGACAGCAGTTGGCAGCGATATAGCTGAAATACGAGAAAGAGCATCTGCCACAGCATTGTCACCATTGTACATAGGTGTACAACCATTGTACATAGGTGTACAACCATTGTACATAGGTGTACAACCATTGTACACCAGATAGGTGTACAATGGTTGTCGAAAATTGGGAAATATAATCGAGGTGGCGGAGCTGCCATGGTGACGCCTTCTCTGGTTTCTGTTTGAAAGCATATATCAGCGGTTTGTGGTCCGTTTTAATGACGAAAACTCGTGCCTCTAGGAGATGTTCGCAAAAATGAATGGCGCTGTAGGTTGCTGATAATTCTCCATCATATGCGCTGTAATTTTTTTCAGTTGCTGAGAGTTTTCTCGAAAAAAAACCCGAGTGGTACCTAAATGCCATGGTTATATTATTCTACGGTAGGGCATATGGCTATTGCTCCAATGCGGTCCTGTGGTGGTTTAATGCCATTCTTGCTGACTGTGTAGTCCAGAAAGAGAATTTCCGCTTTACCAAATTGGCATTTGTTGACATTTATCTTATGTCGAGTGCGGAAAACAACGTGTTGTTGTGTAACTTTTCCGCAAAAATATGCACATGAGCGATAGGATACCTGTCTGGTATCGTTATTGCGTTCAACTTTCGATAGTCGCCGCAAACACGCCAGCCACCATTATTTTTTTATCACCATGTGTAGAGGACTTGCCCATGGACTTTTTGACAACCTCAAATACCTTGGTCCAGTAATAAAGTGATTTCGGCTTTTGCAACAGCAAGTTTCTGTCCAGATAACCTTCTGGGATGATCAAACACAAAGTTGCCTCTTGTCTCAATTTGATGAGTCACCACATGCTTTTGAGCTTCGGGAAGTGACTGTTTTAACACTGGTCGTGTAATATCAACGATTTCTTTGAGCAGCTTGCTGAACTTGGCTGTCTCGTTTATTGTAGATATGGTTGATGGCGGTAAAGCTAAAAGACCACCTCGTGTGATAAGCTTCGTCGTCATGTCTATAAGTTGTCTGCTTCTTAGATCAACTAACAAATGAAAATGGTTTAAGAAATCAGCACCAATAATAGCAACTTCGACATCTGCGATGATAAATTGCGACCTAAATGATCTTCGCAAACCTAGGTCTAATTCCATTGTGTTGTTGCTAAATGTGGTAATGAGAGTTCGGTTCTCTGCATATAGTTGGAGCTCTCCTTGTGTTGTTTTGAATTTCACCAAATGCCGTGGCACTACTGATACAACTGAGCCCAAGTCAACCAAAAAACGAAAACATGATCTGCGATCGACGACAAAAAGACATTCACTATTTATGAGTGGTTGTATTTCTGCTACTGATAAATCAAGTTGTTTGCTACTGCCGTCAACCAGTGTGCTTGAAGACAGCTTTTTTAGTTTAACGATGCCTATCGTGAGCAGCTTGGCTTGCACTTGGTGGCACTGTCCCCAAACTTGGTGTCGTAGTAACACAAATTGTCATGACGTTTTGTGTTACTGTTGACCGTGGACATCGCTTAAAGTTTTGGGCGAGCGCGATCGAGAACCGTTGCGACTCGTGGTTGTTTTTCTGAGTTGTTTAACTTCAACCTGCAGCTTTTTAACTTGGTCAATAAGTTGTTGAACAGCTGTGTACAAATCATTATGTGCCGTGTTGCACACCGTTGCCGCGGCTTGCATAGTCTATGGCGATACTTCTTACATATACATTGCGTTTGTTGTTGACGCCTCCACCATTTTATCAGTTAATTTGGCTAGTTTGTTCAGATCATTCTCTTCCCAAATTGCCAATACCGGACGAATCGATTTGGGCACTTCGCTGAGAAAAAAGCATGCGAATAATTTGAGCGCTAATAAGATCCGGTGCCAGACGTTCCATGTTCGAAAGTATTTCCGACGGCTTCATACCCGTAGTATCTCCACCTTGTAGTAGGCGCCGCAACTTGGATTCGGCTGATTCTGCAAATTTTCCCAACAAATGTGTCTTAAGTGTTTCATACTTATTATTTGTTGGAGGATTCGTAATTAAATCTTTAGCAACCATCTCACGATATCTTCATCCAAATTAACTGCAACCCAATCAAATTTGTCTATATCGTCTCGAATATTGTTTAGACAAAAAACTCGTTCCAATTGTGCAAACCATACCTTTGGATTGGTTTTGTAAAAGTTCGGGACTCTCACATTGTGTTTCAGGTTTATTTCTGTGGAGTTTACTTGTGTATTTGTAGTTTGTTCCGCGTATTTTTATATAAAATTTAATAAAAAAACATTTTATGAATAATGAAAAATTTTAATTTTACAAGATGATTATAAAATATATTTATAAATAAATTAATAAACATTAAAGTATTTAAAAATATTAACTAAGTTTAATTAAAGGAAGTAAAATTTGTTCACATAAATTATTATTGTTATGAAATTAAGTAGACTTAATTATTTACCAGAATAAAAGCAAGATTTAAACGAGTAATATTCTATAAATTTTTAGCTCAACTCTTTGATGAATATTATAAAAATTTTATATAATACAAAATTTTTTTTTTTTGTGAATTGTTTATGTGTAGAATAGGTATATTAATATTTTCTTCAGATTTAAAATGACATTATAAACATATAAATTAATTAGGGTTCCTGATATGATCATGATCATGTAGCGCATTTATGAAATGACACATTTTAGTATAAATAAATAATTGCCTAAGTAAAGTGGAGTTCCAATTTCAGATAGTTTACAAATATTTACGGTTGTTATACACCGAGCTGCAATTAAAAGCACAACCAGCTTCTTTTAAGGTTTTTCTAGAATTAAATTGAAAATGTCCAGCAAAAGCTAACCAAACCAAGTCAATTATGCTGGGATTTGTATTCCTAAGATAAATATAGTGGTATTTGTGGTGTTTAAGTTGATTTTTATAATAGGAACCATAAGCGCAACGTTCATCAAGTGAACAAAAAATGGTGTGTGTAGCTTCACTATAGAGATCATAGCTGAATCAGCATTAACAGTAAGTTATCCTCAGTGCACTCAGAAGTATGTAAACAGAAAGCGTTACGTTGTCCGTAGGAAATATTCCTAAACAGCAACTGTAATATTGCGCATTGTCTTGTATTTGGTTTACTACAAATTAAGATAAAACAAGTTGACAAATGTGTTGAACAAATTCACATAACACAGTTTTATGAGTATTTATTAAAATAATATAAGCACTATAGTTTAAAAAATGATCAAAATTTAATATAAAAATGCAATAAATAACTAAAAGACAAAATTGTTTTTTAAATATTATTAGGCCGTTTCGATGACTCGCAAATATCGCAAGAAATAGCAAGTTGCTGGCCTATACTGTCCGTACGCAAAATGTAAAAAAATGCACGCAAAACAACAACACTATTTTCACTACTTCTGCCAGTATGGGTATACTGACCAAACACATCGGCCAGTAAAATAAGTGTTACCAACGCAATAAGCGAACTATTGTGAACATTTATTGAAAATTCCAACCAAAATTGCAATCATAAGTCAAAAATTATATGTAAATAAAAATTCAAACAAAATAAAAAAATTTCATAAATTTGAAAATTGAGAAAAACTAAATATTTCAGTGTTTTATGTTGAAATTCTCGACATTTTTATTATTCCTTTTAATTCTGTATTCATTTTATTTTTCAATGTATATGAATTATTTATTTTTATACAAAACGTAATTTGCTTGCATTATGTGCACATATGCAAGATTTGCTACTTGCTTAATCATAATACTTGATAGATTGCAACAGTGATACCAATGCCTCGCGTAGAGAATATAAGCCAGCATGCTTTTTTTGCCCTACTTGCGAGCTACCGAATGTGAACATAATAATAAACATCAATGTGAACATAAAATGCACACGTACTAATACTTTAATATAAATAGTACAATACTTTTGCAAAACTGTTACATTAGAAATGTGCATAGAACTTTAATGACAACATATAGTACATTTCCACTACGTACTTAGTATGCTTCATTTACTGAGTAAATTGCATTAGCCCTACAAAGAGCTTTCGTGCTTTTTCATTGACTATGGAATATAGTAAACAAAATTCGACTAAAATTATACCAAATATGACGAATGCAACATTGCAAATGATCGAAATTTAATATATTTGACATGTGAAGCAAAATGTAAACATGAACAAACAATCAAAATTCATAACAAACAACAAGTAAGAATTTTTTTTAAACATTTGTTTTTTTTACAAATAAAATAAATAATTAATACATAAAAATTAGTTTTTTTATTAAATATATATTTGATATAATTATAAAATTTCATATACTGTTTAATATTTATTTCAGGTTAACATCAGGAAAGCAATAATTCAGATCTTACAAGTTTGATTTATAAATTTAAAATTGTGTTTAATGTAAAACAAAAAAAAAATTACCCGGAATGCGTGTGGAACTATTGTACTATGGGAGGAAAATCTTCTTCGATGGATAGATGAAACAAGTTTTATGGTAACCGCGTCCGAAGTGCAAACGAAAGTGCACTTCACCCAACATTTTAGATAAGTGTTCAAGAAGTGAAATTTCTATCATATCATTACTTTTTTGTAATTAAAACCACATAATCTTTTACGATTAATATAAATTGCTTTATTTAATAGTTAATGTTATGTTAACTACTTTTATCTTAAAACAGAAAGAATCAGCAATGTATTGTGGTTTTCAACGGAGGTTCCGTCATCGTGGAAGTTTGTCAATATCGTTTATAGAACTTTGGAGAACTTGCCTAAGGTGTTGTCAATTTTCGAATTAATTTCTGATAGTCATCCTCACCGTTACTGTCAGCGTCGTCAACATTATCGTCAACATCTTTGAAGTCAAAAAAGAACACACCTACAAAGAAAAGAAAAATCAATGATAACCGACTATATTTTTTTATTTTCATTTTTATTATATTATAAATTATTAAAATTATAAATGTAATAATACAAATTTTTTATAAAATCTAATTATATGAAAAATATATAAGTATATATTTTTTGTTGTTTTTATTTTTAATTTATAAGTTATTAGTGTTATTATTAGCTATTAGTTAAAATAAAACTTACTGAAAATTTGGTTCAAACATCGCCTTATTTCTTTTCTATTTGAATTGTGGTTGTTTAGTGTTCAAACTTATTTTGAAACCCCCTGTTGTCTTCTCAGAACCGACATACGGATTTCATTCTTATCTAAAATAGCAACTCAGTAAAATTTTATTCCTTTTTTAATAAAGGAATTAATTTACCAGAAGCCCGTATTTACCAGAAGTCTAGCACTTTCTTTGGTTTCTAGTTATTATTGAAGATGTTTTGATTTTGAATAATTTGTAATTTTTTGTTTTTTGTATATGCAGCAACTGCCGCTTTTATATTATGAAAAACATTACAAACATTATACATTAAATTATTTAAATTTTTTGTTTTTTCGTCCATGCTGATTTATTTTCCTCTTACAATACAACATTTAATATCATACGTTTACAATTAAAATGTAAACACAGAAAAGCTCTAAAACTAAAACTTTTTAACACATAAAAGCTTTCTTTCTCTTTCTCTTTCTAATGTAAACGCAAAAAGCTCAATGTTACTATATGACTTACTAAGTACGTAGTGGAAACGCAGTATTATTTTGTTTCATCATTATTGTGAGAATATTTACAAAAAAAAACATTTAAAATTTTTATATCTCTTGTTTTTTCCCATTTCTACATTTAAAATTATTTTTTGTTTAAAAAGTTTATTTGTTATAACATTAGATCAAAAATATACTACTACTACGTTAAGTGCATACTTTTTCTAAAGTACTTGCGCATTATATTTTTATACTTTGGTGCAACAAAATTTTATATTTCTCTCATAAAATTAAAACCAAAAAACAAAACCACACTCTTTCTTACGATCATCGTGGTAAACTTTTCGAAATATTTCGTTCTCAAAAGTACCTGAAGTATCGAACATTTTCAGTGACTTCAGCTGGTGTTAGTGCACTTTTAACTAACACCTTCACGAGCTTCACGCAAATTAGACCTTCTCGGTGGTTCGCAAGTACAGCAACAAATAGCAAATGGCTGGGCTATGCTAGTGTATACTGGCCGAAATGTACGCAAAACAATAACGCTATTTTCTGTACCTCGGCCAGTATAGGTATAGTGGCCACACACATCGGCCAGTAAAGAAAAAGTGTAACCAACGCAATAAACGAACTATTGTGAACCTTCATTGGAAATTCCAACGAATATTGCAATCATATGACAAAAATCATTTGTAAACAAAAATTTAAACAAAATTCAAATCGTTGAAAATTGGAAAAAAAGCAAAAGATTTAACATAACAGTGTATAAAAATTTTGAAACGTAACGAAGAAATAATTAGAATGTAGAAATCGTATGTATGGTATAAAGCACATTGAATTCTTTATTATGTTAGTTATTACCAAATAACATTTATTTTATTTCATTTAATTATAGTTTACAAACGTAAACTTAATAAAACAAACTTAATTTTTAAAGTTAAAATTTTTTAAGTTTTTCTAAAAAATATTTTGAAGAAATACTTGCAATCTATGGACAACAGAGGAAACGAAGTGTTTTCTAGAGTGCTACTTGACATAAAAGGAAGAGTTTTTGGAATCCCGAAAAAAGTCTTGGATACCAACATGTGCTTGAGGATATGATAGCACATGGAATTGCAGTAAGTATCAAATAACTTCTGTAATCATTTGAAATGAAAATTAAATTAAAATAAAATATATTTTTTTAGGATTCCAGTCTGCTTAGAAAGAAATATGAAAACACTTTTTTAAAAGAAAGCACTTTTAAAGCGGCCAAAGATAACAACAGACAGTCTGGTGCATCGCCATGCTTACCATCCTACATGGAATTGATGAACGAAATATTAGGTGATAAACCAATTATTTCAAATAATCACGCTGCAACGTTAGGTTTGACGGTGATATATAATGAATATAAAGAGGTTGTTAAGAGATTTATTTAATATGTTATTTAATATTATTGTATTTTTCACATACTATTTTTAAATAGAACAAATTTTGCTTTTAGTCAATTAAAATACAGCTGTTATAGATATTACTAAATACCCATTCTTGAATTTGAATATCAATAAATAATTTTTCATACTGCACACTTAAAACGCGTGCTGTTCACTTTTTATGTCGGGTTTTGTCTTTTTGCAACCCAATGTTGACTTTCGTCAACCTTGAACATTCTATATAGTTTTTTAGGTTCCCTACAACCCTAGTTTTTTGATTAAGCTTTCTTTGATTTCAAGTCTTATGGTAGCAGCACGCGTTTGTCTAGCTTAAAAATAAATTGAATATAAAATAAATGCATATTGTAAATTAATTTTTTATCTTAAATATTCACACTATTTTTCACAATAATAAAATTGTAATATAAATAATATAAATAAATAAATGCAAAAAATCTTACGTTTTCATGGCGCCCGAGCAGGGACTTGAAATAGAATAATTTGGAATAAAATAAAATAATTTAAAAAATTTTTTAAAAGAAAATTTGGTGAACATTGTTCTGTAGAGCTGCAACTGGCAGCATCGTGATTTAAGTTCGGTTTTATTTTTCATTTTCCACGTGTGAAGTGGTTGCGCTGAATGTCGGTGTGGTGTTAAGTAATATTTGAAAAAATTCCGCAAACAGTAACTGGATTTGTAAAATACCAGCATCAAGCGAAAAAATACCGCTAGTGAAAAAGGAGAAAATAAAGAATCAACAAATTAACAAAGAAGCAGCCAATTTCATATATTCTGATAGGAAAACACGTGCAGGCTGCTGTTATTGGTATTCCTTGCTTAAATCTTCATTGCTGCTACTGGCCGCTGCTACTGCAGTTTACTGCTTAAATCTTTATTGCTGCTACTGACCGCTGCTGCTGCAGACTGCTACTGTTCTTTGTCGCTGCTGCTGTTCGCTGCTACTGCAGATTGATACTGTTCTTCATTGCTGCTGCTATTCACCACTGCTGCTGTTTCTTTCTCTTTCTGGATGGAGTGTAACTGTGACACCACTGCCATTTGCCAGGTAAGAAAGTGCAAATAATTAAATTATTGTACCAGGTCATGATCTAACTAAACAAAATAGTTAAGAGAAGTATTTTCAATAACTTTTGCACTGGCAATTACTTGCACTTTCGTAATCTATTTTATAAATTAACAATTTTATAAATAACTTAGAAATCGTGAAACAAATTTAGTAATCTGGAGTTAAATTCCATTAAACATATAACTCGTTTAATTCAATTATTTTATATAAATAACTGCGTAATTTGCAGGTGAAAATTATAAACAAAGTGAGTGCATCTTTCGTTTTCGCAAATTTCTAGCGTTCACTTTTGTTGGAATTTACCTACAACCGTCGGTCAAAAATATTTGAATATTATTATCGTTGTTTTTTTTGTTTCATTGATCGAAATTCTGCAAAATTGTGTTTTACTATGTCAACTAAAAAGCGACAACCATCCCCACAAAAATGTGAAGATTTGGATAAATTAATACAACAGCGAGAAACTGTAGTGGCCAGTATCTTGCGTATTAAAAAAATGATATCGGAACGAACTGTTGCTTTAAACCCTTTAGAACTGGAATATAGGTCAGACATTTTGAATTCATATATTAAACAGGCTATGACTTGTCAACAAAAAATAGAGTGTATCAACGAGACTGATGGCTTTCGACCAGATCTAGAAGATATTAGTGTTACTTCAAAATCATTGTTCTTCAAGGCGTTAGGTAAAAATCGCAAGTCTAGTATCTCTGATACTTCACATGAATGCAGCAATCATCATTCCCGGATGCCAAGTAAGCGTTTACCTGAATTTAGCAGGAAACATTCTGAATATAAGAACTTCCTAAGCCTTTTCGAAAGCTTAGTGCATAATGATCATTCGCTAACGTATATTGAAAAATTCAACCACCTTATTTCATGTTTATCTGATGAAGCTCTTGGTACAGTTAAGGCATTTCATTTCACTGAAATAAATTATCCAAAGGCATTAGCTAGTTTAAAAAGAGTTTATGATAATACTTGTTTAATATTCTTTGATAGCATCTCGCATCTTTTTGAACTTCCAGAAATGAATAAGCCATCTGCTTCTACATTACGCAACATCATAGATACTGTTTCTGCCATTTATCGGTCTCTATTGTCTATAGGAAATGATAAGAACATTTCAAATGCTATTGTGATTCATTTAGTCATGTCAAGGGTCGATGCCGCTACTAAGTCCAAATGGGAAGAGCAGTTAGATTATGACAAGCTGCCACTGTGGTCTGATTGCGAGGCTGCTCTATCAGTTTCTGAACGGTTTACGTTCATTAAATCTCTTTCGTCATGCATAAATTGTTTAAAAAAGGGCATACTGTGCCAAAATGTAAGATATCACGTTGCCATGTTTGCAACTGATCGCATCATACTCTCTTGCATCAATACTCTACTAGTTTATCTCAATCAGGTTCAGTTCCGACTCATGGACAACCTACTAATCTACCAACTTCTCGTGCCTTTGTAAACCATACCTCATCGAGTGATGACCACATCATCTTAGCTACCAAAGTAGTCACTATACAAAGCAAATCTGGAGGGTACCAGTTAGCTAGAGCACTGTTAGACTCAGGTTCTCAGGTTAATTTCACAACAGAAGAACTTACGAAGAGACTTCAATTAAGAAGGGACTTTGATACACTAAACTTAATTGGCATTTGTAAATTCCACAGTGAAGCACAGATTGCATGCTACTGTGAGATCCCGCATCAATTCTCATAATTTCTCGACGGATTTTTGGATGATGTATTCAATATCCACCTACCAACCTCACAAAATTGATCTTCTTCTGGGCGCAGAAATCTTTTTCGAGCTCTTGTCAGTTGGGTAAATAAAACTAGGCGTTGACCTTCCAACTCTCCAAAAAACTTTACTTGGATGGATTGTATCAGGAAAATATAAAGATGCCCAAAGTATTGCATCTAAGATATGCAATTTAATAGGCCTTCAAGAAGCAGAGTCAACAGGTGATTACTGTCTAAACTCTCTTGTGAAAAAATTCTGGGAATTGGAAGAAATTCCCAAGGAGCTCACTCAAAAAATACACAATAGAACAACAACACTGTGAGACCAAGTTTTTTAGCACAATTTTACGCTTACGTTCAGAGAGGCTTAAGGTGCAACTTCCTTTCAAGTCCAACCGCAACCTTTTGGGTCCGTCATATGAAACAGCAAAAAATCGTTTTCTGTCACTGGAACGCAGGCTGTCGAAAAACTCTATACTTCAGAAGCTGTATATGGAGTTTATGGCAGAGTACCGTGATTTAGGTCACATGACACTTACCACTGACAACTTTTCTTCGACTCCTCATTATTATATACCGCATCAGTGCGTGTTGCGACCTCAGAGTACCTCGACAAAACTTCGCGTCGTGTTCGGTGCTTCATGCCGAACATCTTCACAAATGTCGTTAAACGACATTCTAATTGTTGGTCCAACGGTACAAGAAAAATTGTATTCAATCCTACTTCGCTTTCGTATGCACAAATACGCGATGACTGCTGACATTATAAAAATGTACCGTCAAATCGAAGTTGACGAGGCAGATCGCAATTTCCAGCTTATTCTCTAGAAGGAAAAACCTACGGATCAGATTAGCGTTTATAAACTGAACACAGTGACATATGGTACTTCACCTGCTCCTTTGGCAACACGTTGCCTACACTACTTAAGTGATCTGTACAAGAACTCTCATTTAGTTGGAGCAAGGGTTATCCGACCTGACTTCTATGTCGATGACCTATTGACTGGTGCTGACAGTCTGAAAGAACTGGAAACAATTCGTACCCAATGTACTGAAATTCTTGATTCGGCAGGACTGAAACTAGCGAATTGGTTTTCAAACCATAAAACGTATGACTCGGCAGACTTTTTCCTAAATATTAATAATACTGATTCCGCAAAGGCGCTAGGTATACACTGGATTCCCCAGAATGATACGCTTAAGTTCCATTTAGACGAAAAGTTTCATGACTTGCGAGCAACAAAAAGAAACATACTATCAGTATCAGCTCAACTCTTCGATCCCCCTCGGACTAGTATGCCCAATAGTGACTAAGGCAAAAATTTTATTGCAAGAACTATGACTTAAGAACCTTGACTGGGATGAGTCAATTCCTATGCATCTCGATTCTAGCTGGCAAGCATTTAAAAGTAACCTGACTCAGATGGACTCTATTTCCATTTCGCGGTATGTCCATATTCATTCAAATATAAAATGCGATGTTCAAGGTTTCGCCGATGCATCAATAAGAGCATACGGCTGTTGCATCTATGTCCGAATCCAAGATTCGAATGGGATTCATTCTGAATTGTTAACTGCCAAACCTAAGGTTGCTCCTTTAAGCACAAAATCATTACCCCGATTAGAGCTGTGTGCCGCTCATTTATTTGCTAAACTATGGTCTCCAATTCAGCCGTTGATTACTTACGAAATCGGGGATGTTTATTTTTGGACGGACTCTGAAATTACACTTCATTGAATTAAAACTCACCCATCCACTCTAGCAATATTTGTAGCAAACAGAGTTGCAGAGATCCAAGAATGGACGAGCGAAGTTCTTTGGAGACGCGTTCCATCAAAGCTAAATCCTGCAAACTTAGTCTCCAGAGGGTGCAATGTAGATGAGTTGATTCACTAAATTTGGTTTCGTGACCCGTCATATATGCTCCTTGACATGATCGAATTGCAGCAAAGTAACCACTTTATATTATCTCCAGAACAAGAAAGGTCAAAAAAACGGAAACTAACCGTTGCACTACTTGCAGTTGAGGACGATAAAAATATTATAGCTGACACAATTCTAAAGCAATCGTCTTACACAAAATTATTACGAATTTTCGCTTATATCTTTCGTTTCTTGTACAATTGCAAAGGAAGCGAAAGAATTGCTTTTATAGTGCCAACTGCAAAGGAATTGAATTGGTCATTTCTAAAAATTATTGAATTCATTCAAATGCGTGACTTTTCAGACGAAATTTGAAAGATTGAACGATCTCAAACGTTATCACCCGGACTTCAAAAATTAACTCCATTTATTCATGTAGTTGAAAATGAAACTCAACGTTGCAGACTGCTCCGTGTAGGTGGGCGCCTTCTAAACGCACCGATTTCCTACGACTCTAAATTCCCACTTCTTTTATCAAAAAACTCACACTTCGTCGAAATATATCTACGGTTTCTTCATTTAACCAATTGTCATGTTGACCCGAAGGCCCTTGAAGCGATACTTCGTGAAAAAATTTGTCTAATAAATACAAAGAAAGCGTGCAGTCGAACAGTAAGACCCTGTATTCATTGTTTGGGTTATAAACTAAGGCTTCTCACTCAAATAATGGGGAATTTATCATCAGATCGAGTAACTGCATCACGAGCATTTCTAATATGCGGTGTCGATTTCTGTGGCTCCGTAAATACTACTCTGAAAATTCGTGGAAGGCCACCAGTAAAAACGTATATTGCTGTGTTTGTTTGTTTCACGTCAAAGGCAGTGCATTTAGAATTAGTTTCAAATTTAACAACTGATTGTTTTATTTCTTGTCTTAAAAGGTTCTCTGTAAGGCGCGGACTCCCAGAGAAGATATATTACGACAACGCAACGAATTTTGTGGAGGCAGACCGAAAACTTCAAGAGCTGGCAGACGCGTTCAACATCCAGAAGGAAGAAATGGATCATACCCAGAACGGAACAGACTTTGTTTTTATACATTGTGACCGAAAGGTTTTCGGAAATTCTCATTTAAAATTCGCGCGCTGTATATTTTTCGATATTTTAAGTTTATGTAGTTTGGCAGCAATTTCCTTAATTACTATGCCAAAAATGAGCGCGATCTGTCAGACAGTTCGTTTACGGCAGCTGTTGAAACCAGTTCACCTCAGTAGTGCGTTGCGAAAAAAACAATGGAAAAAAATATTGAACAAAGAGTTTGCATCAAATTTTGTTTTTCGAACGAAATTTCGTGTGCAGAATCGTTGCGAATGCTACAAAAGGCTTATGGGGAATCAGTTTTATCGAAAACTCAAGTTTATGAGTGGTACAAAGCCTTTCAGGACTGTCGTACGACCGTCGAAGACATGCCGCGTTCTGGACGACCTTCGACCTCTACCACCGACGAAAACATTGAAAAGGCAAAGGAAATCGTGTTCAAAAATCCTCATGTGAGTGTTAGAGAGATAGCACGAGAGCTAGGCATCGGTCGTGAGATGGCTCGTTTGATTTTGGTGGACAATTTGTGTATGCGACGTGTCAACGCCCGGCTTGTTCCGATTCACCTCAATTTGTTCAACATTATCAACGATTTTAAGGCCAAACATTCAATAAATACCATCGAACAGCCACCGTATTCACCTGATCTTGCACCGTGTGACTTTTTCCTGTTTCCCAACCTCAAATTACCACTCAGAGGAACGCGTTTTGAATCCATAGAAGACGTAAAACAGAATTCGCAGAGGGAACTCAAAGCCATACCGGAAAGCGCCTATAAAAATGTTTTGATGATTGGAAGAAACGTTGGCATTTGTGTATCGTTCTAATGAGCTATTTTGAAGAGATAAAATAAATATTGATGAAGATTAAGAATTTTGCGTTTTATTTAAAATTTCCGGAAACTTTTCGGTCACAATGTACCACCCAGGGTTCCACATTTCGGCGGTCTGTGGGAAGCAGCCGTCAAATCGGCAAAGCACCTTCTTTTACGCACCACCAACAGTGCTCTGCTTACTCATGGAGAACTTCACAACGTGCTCGTAGAGATCGAAGCAGTGTTGAATTCGCGGCCGATTTCCGTGCAAAGTCAAGATCCGAACGACCTCAAGGCTATAACTTCAGCGCACCTGCTAATAGGGGGTTCTCTGCGAACGCTGCCGCAAGGATCCGCGCTCGACGTAACAGACAACGAGATGAACTCTTCAACGAGATGGCGACTCTTGTGCGAAGTCAAACGAAGATTCTGGCAGTGCTGGTCGAAAGACTACATACTGAGTCTGCAGCCCAGAACCAAATGGTTGATGGAGCAACCGAACCTCGCGGTCGGACGACTAGTCGTCGTCCACGCAATCCAAGAATCGCCAACGATGGAACCGCCAATGCAGGAATTGCTACAGCCTAGAACTTCAAGAATATTATGAAAACAAGTTATTTGCTAAGAAAAAGATAGAGGAAGAGAAAATAAAATTTTTTAAAGAAACTGTATTGTAAATGAACTGAAAGAAAACAAGAAAGATATAGGAACACCAATTGAAATTAGAAAAAAGGAAATTAATATTGGAGGAAAATAAATTTAAATTACTTGAAAAACTTACGTAAGAAATATAAATATATTTATATAAATTTTAGAAAAAAGTTATGTATAAGTTAAAATACTTTATTAATGATATGAAATAAGTTGATATAATGTTCTTATTTTAGTTAAAAATATGTTATATTCCTTTTATGTAATATATATAAATAAGTTTAGAGTTTCTTGAATACATAATTAAATTTGTACTATTTATTTTATTTTATCAAAAACTTTGCAACAGTTTTCACTGTTCACCATGTCGTAGAAACTGAAACTCCAAAGAGATTCCCAGTTGTCTATAAGTTATCGTATTATCAACGTACCAAAGATATATAAAGACATACTTTCTGCAGCTTACACGTTCAATACTACCACAATCTGTATCAGACAAATGCTCCGATGCTGAGAAGCGCACTAGAAATATATTAAATTTGTAATTTAATCAAAGATAACTCAACATATATTTATAAATAAGGTCTTCCGCTTTATTTCGTCGTAATCTGAAGTGATTTTTAAAATCTATTGGGCTCATGAATTCTATAGTTGCTTTAAAGCTTTTACATTTTTCCTGCTCTTTTTCACTATTGCTCGAATATTCAGAAGAAACTGTTGCTGCATTTATAACATTTAAAAGATAGGTCAAACAACTTGCATCCCTCGGGCGCTGCAAAAGGTTGTTTTTTTCTCCCAGCAACGAGAGTATCTAGAAAAATGTACTTCTTTCAGTGTTGTATTTTTAAATTTCCAATATTTTTACCATTCCTTTTAATTCCGCAGTCATCATAATTTTATAATACATTTATAAAAACATAGTTTACTTGATTTATATGCACATATGCTAGATTTGCCCTATTGCACCAACACTTTTCACCTTGCACTTTTTAAAACTTATGAGTGAACTTTTTTTTGCAAAGTAAAAGTGAAAAGCGTTCACGGAAGACTTAAGATGACATATTTTGCACTTTGCAAATAAAGATTTTTTTGCAGAGTTTTTGCATAAAATGCAAAGCAAAGTGTTGCACCAAAAAATTAGATCACTATCATTTTTATATTGGTTTTTGAAAGCATTTCGTTTCTGTTTGTATATTTTTTTTTGTATTTCTTTGATATTTTGTTGCTATGAGTACATGATTTATGCATATGACCTATTAATGAGTTTAAAACAACGTAAGAAAGTGTCATCGGAACTGTACGAGGAAGCAAAAGCGTATTCAAATTTAAAAATAAAAGATAAAAAAATTATATATATTAATTTAAGGAAAAACCGCTTTATTTAATAAAAGTGAATATATAAGAAATTTATGGTTTAAATTTTTATATATTATTTTACTTAATTTTATATTTTCTAATTTTTTAAATTTTAGTATTTGTAAAATATAAATATATATTGTATAAATATAAATATTAGTATAAATATAAATATTAGTATAAAGATAAGTATAAAGCGTAATATATAAGTATAAAATCGAACTTATTTTAATTTTAAGTTTATAGTTTAATAATTTATTTTAGTATAGTTAATGTAAATAAATTAGTAAAATAGAATTTTAAACTCATAAAAATTTCGGTAAGATATCCCTTCAATTATTGCCAAATGATAAACAGCAACTACATTTATTTTAAAAACAGCAATGATATTTGCCTAAACTAATTTTCTATTTGTATTTCTTTTCTTTCTTTTGAGCATCAATATTAATGTTTTCAAACTATTTTTATTTATTTATTAACGATTTCTTTCATTTTACGCATTTTGTCTTTTATTAATATACAAAAGAAACTTTATATAATTTAAAAATTATTTTGTGCTAAAAACATTTTTTAAGTAAGTTTTTATATTTAAAAAATTTCTTTGTGAATAAAAATATTAAAATGCAAAATTTCAAAGAATTAAATTAAAAATAATTTTAGTTTTAAGAATTAAAAAATATAGTTCTGAGAAGTATGAAAGCTTTATATAATGAAATAACATGTAGCTACTATCTTCATCTCAATTCCTTCAGTTTCGATTACTATTTTGCACTCTGTAGTGCTCTGCTATTGTTTTGAACGCTGTAGAAAATAAATCAAAATGAAGCAAGCACACTTTGTTTCAAAGTGTATAGCAAAGCACATACTTGAACTTCATACTTGGTGTGCAGATATGTAGCATGGTGTATATCAAGCCACAAAAAAGGCCTAATTGTTGTTGTTCGGAAAAACAAATTTTATTGGAGTTGCTGTTCTTGTAATGTATTCTTTGGTGAGTTCGAAAAAAAAAAGTTCTAGTTCACAATGGATTTGCCATTTTATTGTTTTTAATTTGTACGAAGTGCCCTGTAGTTATCAAACATATGCTTGGCAGTTTTATAATAATTGCTGAATTGGCCCAGAAGTAATTTTAGAAAGCTATTCATTAGTTTTTATCGAACTGTGGAATTCAATGTCAGCGGCAAGGCGCGATATTTCCCAACTTTTGCAACGTGTTAGAGCTTTTTTACTTGGTGTAAGTTTCATATCAATATATACATATATGTAAGTACTAAAAAATTATGTGAAAGACGATAACATTTATACATTTAGCGAGAGCACACTATTGCACTTCGTTTCGAAGATGGTTTAGCTAATCGTACGCAACCTCCACCAAATGTTCCTGGGGGACCGGCTCATACATTGGCAGCAAATTATTACTTCCCACGTGACGCGCGTCGTGAAGTAGCTCCACCGATGGATTTAGCTCATCAAACGTTGCTTCAGTCTGGAGCCACCTCAGTCCGAACGCAATTGCCAACACCTGGACCACCTTATAAATGGGATTAAAATGCTAACATTCTAAATTGTACTAAACTAAAGAAATAAAATTCACATTGGTTACTTTCATTGATTTTAAAATTCTGATATTCATTTATGGATTCTATTTTCACATTAAATATGAAATATTTATTTATTAAATATATTTAATTGCTAAATATGAAATACTTAAATTATTGAATATGAAATATTCATATGATTAAATATGAAATATTCATATAATTAAATATGAAACAATTATACTATTAAATATGAAATATTAATATTATTAAATATGAGTATTCGTATAAAATGTGACATATTCATATTATATATAAAATATTTATGTTATTAAATATAAAATATTCATATTATTAAGTATGATATATTGATATTATTCAAATATGAAGTCTTTTAATTATTACTTAAATATTCATATTAAATAGAAATTATAATTATATTATTAAATATGATATATTCATATTATTATATATAAATTATATTCATATTCACCCATATTCTGAATACTCCTAGGGAATAAGTTTCCCTATTCCCTCGCTATTCCCACGAATAAAATTCATTTATTTAGAATTGAATGGGAGACAAAAATTGTGGGAACAACAAAAATTTCAAATTTGTTTTTTGAACTTTGGCAACTATGGCACTTTTCATTGGCTAAAAGTGTGAAAATGAGCAAAACAAAGAAAAGAATTTCGTATAAAATGTTGATTAAAATTTAAAAATCGCATTATTTGTCTGCAGCACAACATATCAGAAATAAATACTTTATAAGTAAATAATAAGATGGAATTGAACATACAAGGTAGTGTCTGATTGCATTTAACATGGTAAATTACAGCGCGATTCTGGTCACTGTTCTCTCTAAGTTGACACACAGCCTCCACTTGGTCTCCTTTGGATAGCTACAATCATCCGTGCGTAGTAAACTAATGTGTGCAGCGAAATCCTCCTCTTGGATGAGGTTAAAGCAATACGTGAAGTATTTAATCCAAACATCCCAATCATCGCAATTGACTGAGATGTAAGATCTTATATATTCATTAAACGAGCGATGACTGCGTTCCACAGTACCAAGCGTTTGATAATGGCGGGTTGTAGATGTAATATTCTTGATATTGAGATGTTTACATAGGTCGTTCTTAATTTGGTTTTTGTACTCTGTACCCATGTCAGTTAGAAACCGTTTCATGGGTCGGTACTGTAAGATAAAATTTTCGAAAATTGCTTTCGCTATAGTCTTGGCACTTTTATTAGGAACTGGAAAAGTTACCAAATATTTTGTTAGATCACATATTAATGTGATTGCACACTCATTGCCGTTCTCCGTTTTTGGGAGTGGACCAATGGTATCTACTAACGCAGTGTCAAATGGAGACGTAGACGTTTGCACTTCTGTTAAAGGCAATTTTGTATGTCTAATTGTCTTGGCCAGTTGACAATTTCGACACTTTTTTACGTATTTTGTAATGGTTTTTGTCATATTTTTCAGTAGAATCTTTGCTTTATTTTAGTCAATGTTCTGGTGATTCCTGTATGACCTCTATCTGCTGGATCATCATGATATTGGTGAAGAATAGATTCAATTGCCGACTTATTATTTTCATTTATTTTGATCATCTTTGGTAATACGCTATTTTAACATTTCTTAATTTTTTGTTGCCCATTTCTTTGAAAGAATTTAGAGATACAGATTCAAAAATCTTTTCGCAAGGTGACATTTGTAATTGTTTGATCTTTAATGCAGCGACTTGTTGATCAAGTCTTTGGAATAACAGGTCTAGATCTAAATTCCCATTAGTGATTAAATCATCAACATATATGTGTTTAAAAATTTTTTTCCCATGCTGCAAGAAACAATTGCCGGATGATAATTTTAATTTCACACATTTTTAACGTCGTTACTACTAACGACTTCATAAACTTTGGACATATTATTATTTTGACGTGTCGGTTGTATTAAATTCGTGTCTGCGCAGAATTTCGCAGATTGAAAAATCTTATGTTTCTTGAATGTTCATCAAGTTCAATCTGGTGAAAACCAGACATTAAATCAATACATGAGAAGTATTTAGCATGTCCCAGTTGATCGAGAATATTTTCGATTCTAGGGAGTGAGAATTTGTCAGCAATTAATTTTTTATTAACCTGGTGATAATCCACTACTAAACGCCATCTTTTATTATTTGAATTAGGGAGAGATTTTTTTGGAACGAAAAGTTGGTGAAATAGATGGTTCTACTATGCCGTCATCAATTAATTTCTTCACCTGTTTATTTATTTCTTCTTTATGGGAATGGGGTATACGATAATTTTTTATGTATACTGGTTTTCTATCTTCCATTAACAATTTTTGTTTGTAGAAGTTATTGCAGGTTATCGGTTCAGACTCAAGTCCAAAAATATCAGTATATTCGGAACATAATTCGTATAATTGAGAATTGAATTGTTTGAGGAAGTTTTTCTGAAGGTTAGTTAAAACTTCTTGACTTCTATGATTTGTGGTTTGGGTGGATGTAAGTATGTCATAACCTAAAAAACTTTCGGACTTTATGTCATTATATCTTAAACTTGTGTCATGATTAGTGCTATTTATAATGCGTATAAATGCGTTATAATATTTAACAATTACATTTACAATGTAAATACCAGGCTTGGGTTCTTGTCTGTATACCAGGACTTCATTTTCACAGCAATTAATTTTGATACATTTCATTGTTTCTGATCGGGCGGGTAGTAGAATTGTATCATTTGCATCATTGAGTGGAATGTACAATGTGTACTGATATATTAGTATAAAAATTATCGGGTCTTAATGTAAGTGAATTTTGGTGGTGTTTGAAATCTAATACACAATTATATTGATTTATAAAATCTAATCCGAGTGTTTCATCACAAGGAATTGGGAAACTTTCATGAACCATGTGGAATTTGTGATGTAAGGATGGAAATTTTAACTAATTTCCAACCAACATACAATCAGTGTGAAGTTAATATCTACAATGAAAACTGGTTAACTTTTATTGTTAATTTAAAACGTAAATAACTTACCATAAACCCACCCCCGCATGCACGTAACTGCACCAAATGAATAAATGTAAGATTACATTAAAAATACAAGGAATATAAAATATATTTAAACAAATAAATAATACACTCACCTTATTTATTATTTATATTAATATTTTTAATATTTGTAATATTTATTTATTTATTAATAAGTAAATATAGATAAACCACACACACCGGCACTATATAAAAAAAAAAATTAAACACTTTTATAAACAAGAAAAAGCATGAAAGCTTTGATTGAACTAAATACAAAGCACTTCGAATTCAAGAACACACGAAAACACAAAGCATAGAAATTTCACCCAGGCGAACAACAGCAGCAAAAGACAACAAGTATCAAAAATATCAACGGCAAATGTACCGATGTGCTACAGGTAAAGCTTCGGTCGTTTGAGTATAAATAAACGAGTATTGTACAAGCAAGGGCACTTGTTGGGTAACTCTCAAAGGTAGTAATACGTCTTTCCGAAACAAGTCAGTAGAACTATAGCGCCAAGGTAGTACATACGTCTTGACTAGTAGTCTTGTATAGCGTCAAGGTAGTACATACATCTTGACGAGTAGATTGTATATGTAGTCTTATATGTAAATCAAGCCAAGTTAGTCATGATACATCTTGACTAGTAGGATTTTCTGTAGGTTTGAGTTAGGGTAGTAAAATAAATATTTTGACTCATGCTGTTACAAATATGCATTTGTAACATAAGACATGATAAGCCTGTGTGGTCATTGCACTATTCCAAGCTAAATTCTTGAAAGTACATTAACTCTTTAAAAAACAAGTCCATGACGTATAATTGTAATACGTTAGAAGAGTGTAGTGTCATATTAAACCATGACCACACACAATGTTAAGTGTGCGGCATTTGTTGTGACACAAATACCCAAAAACACTTAAATCGGTGTTTGTTACTACATACCTAAAAATGTCAATCCAAGTATTTTATGAGTCAGTAATTCGACTCGCAGTTTTGTCATTTCTTTATGACAAATAATTCTGCCGCATAATTAATTGTTTCAATATGCGCTTGGCTAATTGGGTTTAGGTTTGTAGAGCATATGAACTGTATTGGGTGTTTTCTGTAATCATATTGCAAGCAAATGTGCATGCAATATGAACCGCCCTAATTACAGTTGGCACACATATGGTTGCCACAAATAATTAAATATAGTTTGACCTAGTATATAAGAAATTATATGATAACCAATAGAATTTAAGTATTAATAATTGTAAATAGATTTTAAGTATTAAACCAAGCTGACTTCGATCTCTACGAAGAAAATGAAGCCAGTCTTAGTTCGATAATCTCCAGATACTAACGTATCAGTGTAACCTCTCTAAGTATTTTTAAAAAGACAATATAACTTTAAATAAAATATCAAACTAAATACAAATTAAAAAAAGGTGTTTTTATTTATTAAGAATGAAATAATTGACGTTACTAGTGGAGAAATTAAATAAAACAATTAACTTATTTTTACATGGCGATCCTGCGAAAATTGCAAGTTGCGATTCGGAAAATTAAGAAAACTTAAATGTGACTGCAAATGTGAATGTGAATGTAAATAATATTAACATATTATTACAAATTAACATACTAAAATTACAATATAAATTAAATAATACCATAATATTAGTGAATATTATAATAATTCATAATATTAGTAAAAATATACAATAAATATGATATTATAAAGCAAAACAACAAGTGACTTACTAAACAAAAAAAAAAAGTTTAATGAAAATAATAACTTTAGTCATGATGAAATGGCATAAATTGAAATGAAATGAAATGACACTGGTGAAGAAATTAACGCAATACAATTAATTAATTAATATAATTAAGTGCAAGTAAATCAAATCAGAAATTCAAAATACAAACAGACGTTAGCAGCAACTAGAAGAAACACAAGGTACTGAACAATACATGGTATAGTCAACAATTCAACATGGGCTGGTTTTCCAATGATCCACCACCACAGCAAAATACCAACCAACAAACAGACGTCATTAGCAACATCAACTCCATCCAACAATCAGGAAATGAACAGGTAGTCCTTATAACATTAATTATAGTTGCAATTGTATTATATATAGTATATAAAATAAATAAATACATAAAATCATACGTGCATAAACATGCACATAGAATACAGAACGAAGTATAATAAAATACTTCCCTTTTAAATAAAATATATTATGAAAAATATACATACATTTAAATAGTATCATATTATTATATTATAATATTACAAATAAATAATATTATTATATTATTGTTAATCATATAACAAATTAGAATCTGTATGAATAAAAATAAATATTGTACTGGAAAATTTTTTTGTGCTTAAAAAAATTTTGTTTACCCAAAATTAAATATTTTTAAACTAAATAATTCTTGTCTTATGTGTCGTACATTGTTTCGTTTGTCCACTATTAATAAAATAATTCTTGTCTTATTTGTCGTACATTGTTTCGTTTGTTCACATTTATTACGTTCTTTATACAACTTTATTATGCATGGACAAAATCACTTTATATATTACCGAAATACAAAACACTTTAAAAAATGCAAAAAAGACTAGCGTTAGGGGATATACCGAACTGACAATTAGACAGAAATTAGAAAGATTAGAATATCTAAGACGGATAGTGACCTCCTTACATAGTGACTCAAAAATTGAACAAACAGAGGCCCTAAAAGAAATTTTTTTTGAAAAATATTCACAAACAAAAGTATACTTATCCCAAATGTCCACTACAGAAAATATTATGAACGGTAACGATACACAGAACTCCACTGAAAATACATCCATACATAACACAATGTCTAACAATTTCGAATCTGTATTAGAAAGCATTGAAAAGTTCCTACCAACTTTTAATGGAAAGCAAGAGGAATTAAACGCATTCATTCGTAGACTAAAAAACTACGAAAGAAAAGTTACCCCTGAAAACAAACAGGAATTTATAGAATGCATTACAGACTGTAAATTACACCATTCGGTTCGTACTAGAGTATCTCCAATCGGTTTTCCACTGTCGGTAGAACAACTTATAGATTCATTGACCAATATGTACATCCCTAAAGACACAGTACCACAGTTATTACAGAAGATTAGTGACATGAAACAAGGTAACAACCAATCGATAACAGACTTTAGTGAAAAAATGGCAAAATTACTTGCAAACTTAAACACCGCTTCTTTACTAAAAAGGAAATTCCAAGCAACGTCCCCACAAGGTGAAGCTATCATGCTCTGCAATGACGAACACGCATTAATAGCATACAAAAAAGGTTTAAATCCCTTATATTCCCAAACAGTGCAGGCAGCACAACTCAAATCATTCATCGAAGCTAGAAACTTTGCTGAGAATCTAATCTTCCAAGACCAACACCAAGTATTATATACACAGCACCAAGCGAATAACAGGAATACAAATAACAGGAACAATGGAAGAGGTAACAACAACCGACATGGAGGTTATCAAAACGCCTCACAGAGAAATTACTATTCTTACAATTCCAACAACAATGGACAAAGAAATCAAAACAACAACAGGAATCAAAATCGAAATAACAACAACAATAATAATGTTAATAATAGTCGCAATAATAATAACTATAACAGAAATAACAATCATAACAGAAACAACAATTATAACAATAATTATAATAACAATGGTCAAAACAGTTATAATAACAACAACAACAATGACAACCGACGAAATCGAAGATATGATAACCGATATCAGCAACAAAACAACAGAAACCGCAACTATGTTAGAGTAACTACAGCACAGGAAAACTACAATCCACCAGAGGAAAATCTGGAGAACTCTCCTCTGGTATACCAAGAAGAAGTATATACACACTAAATCCCAATATCTCCAATTATATTACGGTACACTGTGCCAACATCAATACAAACATAACTTTACTGATAGATACAGGAGCAGATATATCCATTTTAAAAAACAAACAGAAATTAAATTATGATTCTAGTAGAACATGCGTTCTAATGGCTATTACAGATAGCTACAGAACATTATTAGGAACCACAACATTACAAATAATCGTAGAAGGAATGGCATTAAATCACCAATTCGCACTAGTCGAAGAGGATTTTCCAATCGAAGTAGATGACATCATCGGTAGAGATTTTCTAACCAATTTTCAGTGCAACATATATTATTATACGTTTTCACTAACAATCACATGTAACCTACAACAAATAACAATCCCTATATATTATAAACCATTGATATTACAAGCCAGAACAGAAAACATTTTACCAATCGATATGTATCTTAATGAGGATACACTATTAGTCTCTAAAGAAATAGACAAAGGCATTTTCACAGCAAACACAATCGTCCCGGCAAAAGGAAATTGCCACATCAGAATTCTAAATACGAATGACTGTGATGTAACTCTTAACAAACTTAAGTTTGAATCCTATCCACTAAGAAACTATACACAAATCAATAAAAATACCAAAATAGAATACAACCAAAAACGTTTACAGAAACTTCTAAGTAAGCTTCAATTAGAAAACAAAAGTGGTGGTAACTCACTTACACCATTAATAACGAAGTACCAACACATATTTTTACTAGAAGGAGAAACTCTAACATGCAACAATTTCTATACCGAACATATTACTACTACTGATAATGTTCCAATATACATAAAAAACTATAGATTACCGCACGTTCACAACGAAGACATCAAATCTCAAGTTCAAAAGCTACTAGATGATAATATAATCCAACCATCCAAAAGTCCGTATAACTCACCAATATTATTAGTACCAAAAAAATCCTTTAACGATGACAAGAAATGGAGACTCGTAATCGACTACAGAAAACTCAACCACAAGATAGTGAATGATAAATTTCCACTTACTCGTCTTGAAGACATATTAGACAAACTAGGAAAAGCCAGATATTTTTCAACATTAGACATGACCAGCTCTTTCCACCAAATACCGATAGATGACAAATCTCGACAAAAAACAGCATTTTCGACTAATGATGGTCATTATGAATTTAAAAGACTCCCTTTTGGCTTAAAAATTAGTTCAAACAGCTTCCAACGAATGTTAACACTCGCGTTAACAGGTCTCGATAATAAAGCCTTTTTATATGTCGATGACATCATAATATTTGGCAATAGCTTGAAACACCATAACATAAACCTAGAAAAAGTATTTCAAAGATTAAGCGATTACAATCTCAAATTAAACCCTGATAAATGCAACTTCCTAAAACATGAAGTTACATACTTAGGACATTTAATTACAGAAAATGGCATCAAAACAGACCCAAATAAACATAAAGTTATACGAGACTATCCGAAACCAACGAATGTCGATGAAGTAAGAAGATACGTAGCCTTTTGTAATTACTACAGGCGATTTATCAAAGACTTTGCATCCATAACTAAACCTCTAAACAGAATGTTGAAGAAAAATCAAAAATTTGAATGGAACCCAGAATGCGACGCAGCATTTCAACAACTAAAAACCATTCTTATAAACCCTCCTATACTTCAGTACCCTGATTTCAGTAAACCCTTTATAATCACAACAGACGCATCTGATTATGCACTCGGTGCAGTCCTTTCACAAGGAGAAATAGGTTCAGATTTGCCAATATGTTATGCAAGTAAAGCTTTACAAAAACATGACTTGAATAAGCCAGTTATTGAAAAGGAACTTCTTGCTATACATTGGGCAATTAATTATTTTCGACCATATGTATATGGCAAACATTTCCACGTCGTCACTGACCATAGACCATTGATATCACTATTTGTACATAAGAATCCATCTTCTAAGATGACGAGGATTCGAGTAGACCTATCTGACTATGACTTCGACATCATTTACAAAAAAGGTAAAATAAACACTAATGCCGACGCACTATCGAGAATAAAGATAGACAGCGACATTTTAAAAAGATTGATACCAATTAAAGAAGATAAAACGTCCGACCGCAAGATGTGTATTCCGGTAGAAAATGAAATTTTGGAACAAATTAATGAGAAAGCTCGAGTATGTATAACGACTCGTAGCAAAAGTAAGTGCGCACCCTCGACAAATACACAAGTGGATACAAAACCTACTGAGCCTGATCAACTCTATTGCTGGGATTGTACTTCCATAAGTGACATACGAGGAATTAGAAAACTACAATTCAAATGTAGAGAAAAACTGAAGAATAAAGATGCATCTATATATTATGATGAAAAAGAATTTGTCGTAGAGTTAGGCGAAATACCTCCGAAGCCGATTTCGATTATGGTTAAGCTGATAACTCAAGCAGAAAAACTAGATATATTGCAATTAGCATTATCATACGACGATAAAATATTTGAATCCATGGATAAAAATCAATTTAAGAATATTATTAATACGTTGCAACGGAAGAATAAAAACAATAAAAAGTTAACAATATTGTTATATAAGAAACCAGAACACATCACGGACACAATCAAAATGTATAGATTGATTGAAGAATACCACAACAATCCAATCAGCGGACATCTTGGAATACGTAAAACAATTACAAGACTAAAACAAAAATACACGTGGAAACACATGAAGCGAATGGTACACAAATTCATCACGACATGTGAAAAGTGTCAAAAGAACAAACAAATTAAACATAGTAAAGAACAACTTCAAATTACTTCAACCCCATATACCGCTTTCGAAACAATACAAATTGACACAGTCGGACCCCTGAGACCATCAAACGGTTACAGGTACATATTAACAATGCAGTGTGAACTTAGCAGATTCATAATTGCACAACCAATAGTAAACAAAGATGCTAAAACAATAGCTACAACACTGGTAGAACAATTAATATTAAAATTTGGTTCATTCAAAACTCTAAAGTCCGATAGAGGCACAGAATTCCTGAATGAACTAATGACGAAAGTAACAGAGCTAATGGGCATAAAACAAGTTTTTTCGACACCATACCACCACGAGACAGTTGGTTTAGTAGAAAGAAACCATCGCGTCCTGAACGAATATTTATTAAATTTTGCACAAGATGACGACTGGGACAAGTGGATACCATATTATACATTCGCGAACTCACGAACTAATTTTTGGTAAATTACCTTCATTACCAAATGAACAATACTTAAACGAAAACAAAGGAACATATAATTTAGATGAATATTCTAACGAGCTTAAAGCACGACTAAAATTATCTCTTAAAAATGCTAGACAACGAACCATTGAAATCAAGAATAAAAGACACTTAGAATCGAAAGGTAGTAGCAACCCATCGAAAATTAAAATTGGTGACGAAATATTACTAAAATCACAAGACAGACGAAAAAGCATAAGTCCCTATACAGGTCCATTTAAAGTTATAAATGTGGAAGACAGCAATGTCATAATTAAGATGGGAAACGAAACAAAAGTAGTACATAAAAATAACACAAAATTATTTTTAAGATAAAGCAAAAATATAAAAGAAAAACCAACTAAATTTATTGAAACAAAAAGTAAAAACTTATTAAATTACTTTAATAAATAATCTAGAGTTAAGAACTAAAGTAATGTCTATCTATCTATTAAAATAAATTTAAATATCACTCTATTGAAATAAAAATTTTCTTATTCTTTATATTCATTTCTAAAATTTTTCTTAAAAGGGTAAGGGTGTAGTGTCATATTAAACCATGACCACACACAATGTTAAGTGTGCGGCATTTGTTGTGACACAAATACCCAAAAACACTTAAATCGGTGTTTGTTACTACATACCTAAAAATGTCAATCCAAGTATTTTATGAGTCAGTAATTCGACTCGCAGTTTTGTCATTTCTTTATGACAAATAATTCTGCCGCATATTTAATTGTTTCAATATGCGCTTGGCTAATTGGGTTTAGGTTTGTAGAGCATATGAACTGTATTGGGTGTTTTCTGTAATCATATTGCAAGCAAATGTGCATGCAATATGAACCGCCCTAATTACAGTTGGCACACATATGGTTGCCACAAATAATTAAATATAGTTTGACCTAGTATATAAGAAATTATATGATAACCAATAGAATTTAAGTATTAATAATTGTAAATAGATTTTAAGTAATAAACCAAGCTGACTTCGATCTCTACGAAGAAAATGAAGCCAGTCTTAGTTCGATAATCTCCAGATACTAACGTATCAGTGTAACCTCTCTAAGTATTTTTAAAAAGACAATATAACTTTAAATAAAATATCAAACTAAATACAAATTAAAAAAAGGTGTTTTTATTTATTAAGAATGAAATAATTGACGTTACTAGTGGAGAAATTAAATAAAACAATTAACTTATTATTTATTTGTAAAATATATATTGTAAAACAATTAATGTAACTTTTGGGAGTAACCAATGCATTGATTGGTTACTCAAGTCAAACAGAAGTAAATAATAATTGTTTAGTAAATAAGCTAGAATAAGTATAAATACCCATGATTTTAACAATAAAGACAGATTCAATTTAACTTAAGACAAGGGAACGTCTTTTCTTGAATCGTGTTCTATGCGGCATTTAGATGCTGAAAGAACAATAAGCTGCTGAAGAGCTTAGTAATACTCTCCTCTACACTGATAGGTCGCTTCCACTTACACTGGTCGATAGATGATCCTTGAATCCTTTCAGGACTCAGACATCATTTGGTGATATTAATTGAGAAGACTCTATCTAGCAATCCTGCTATCATAACTTGACGATTCTAATCCTGCAACCATAACATGGCAATCCTGCCAGCTCTACTATAACTATAACATGGCGATCCTGCCCCCGACGAACCAAATCTTCTGAAGCAGTTCAAAAACAAGTCTGCCCAAATCTTCTGAAGTAATTCAAAAACAACAAGCATGCCCAAATCTTCTGAAGCAGTTTAACGATCAACTTCTAATCCTTCACTTATAGTCATTTTCAATAGCAAATGGAAAATTTTAATTATTTTGTTTGTGGTAAATGTTTCCACACAAAAAAAATGCTCAATAAGCATTTAAATAAACACCAGTACATTATAGATTATGTAAACAATTTAATAAAAAATTGACATAATTAATATTATTTTAAAATTTTTTTTAAAATAAATTTTTTTAAATAACACTGGTAATGTCACAACAAAAGGTTGATGACACATTTTCGAAAATTGTTAAGATTTTGCAACAAGCAATTCTAGACAATACTGAAGCGGGTCCAAAACCCATAACGTTAGAGGAATATCGAAGAAGAAAGCCTGGTGGAAGAATCAAGGAAATAATAGCAAAAGAACATAAGAGACCACAAAAGAAAAGAGGTGGCCGAAAACGAAAGTTAATAAAAGAAAAAGGAGAATTAAAAAGATTAATAAAAATTGCGGAAGGCAAAAATAAAGTTACTTTGCAACAGCAGCTGCACGAATTAAATCATAATGGGTGGTACTCAAACCAAAGAGGAGGTAATAAACAACAATAATGCAGCAATAACAACAATCAATACTGACATCACTATCACTGTTATATATTTAACATTCATTATATTAGTTATATTATTATTAAATAAAATACATTCGCATTTTAAGAATTATATAAAAAAAAACAAGCATTAAGAAATATTAATGTATAATCAGGGTTCAGAAAAACACTGTGCTGTGCACAAAAATGCAAAACAGCACGCACAAGTGTTGTGCGTGTTCCAAAAGTGAAAAGGGAAGCGTTCATTAAACTCGGGGACAAAATATCCGAGCTAAATGAGATGATGGATGGAGGAAGAAGGTCCATCCACCAAGCAATGCGTGATCTTGTTGCAATGATATCATCGCTCTATAAAAGAACTGCCGAAGAGACACCAAATAAAACTATCACCGCTAAAACCAACGATAGAGGTACCCAAACAATTCAGCCGCAGCAAACACCTGTTATATCCAAACGGTTAAGAGAAGAAATCGAAAAAAGTAGGAAGACATCGCCTAAGAAGACGAAAACAAATCGACCTGTGGGGGCAAATAATACTAAGTCTAAGGAGCCAAGGAAAGCATTGGAAAGTAACTTAGATACGGTGGCCGGGACGATCGGCAACGCTGATGTACCTCAAGCACCAATTGAAGACAACAACAAACGACACGCTTGGGTTTTACAAACAAAAAAACGCGTGAAACCACCTCGACCGGATGTAGTGATCATTAAACCGTCTGAGAAACTTTCCTTTGCGGACATACTCCGGAAAGTAAAAGGAGCTCCAGAGCTTAAAGCAGTCGGTAATGATGTTCACTCTATCAGGAAAACACAAAAAGGGGAACTTCTGCTTGTATTCAAAAGATCAGCAGAAACAATAACAAGTGTCCACCAAGACCACATCAAAAGTATACTACCTGAGGAAATAGAGGTCAAAACGCTAACGGAGGAAGCTACCTTTGAACTACGATACCTGGACGAAATAACCACAGAAGAAGAAATAATTGATGCATGGAAAAACCAAATAGGCGAAATACATCCCTCGGCGATCAAAACAATAAGAAATGCCCCTGGAGGTACCAGAACGGCTATAATTGTAATACCAAAGAAGCAGGCCGGTAAAGCTGAGGAGGTGGGCAAACTACGAGTTGGATGGACCGTGTGCCGATTACTCCAAAAAGTTACCCCCAGGGGATATACAAATGCTTCGATTTTGGACATGTGGCAAGGAACTGTCAGAGCTCCAAAGACTGGTCTAAACACTGCTACAAGTGTGGTGGAGAGGACCACCTTGTTAAAGCGTGTCAAGGTGCCCCTCACTGCCTACTTTGTAGAACTGACACAAATATTGACGCTAACCATATTACGGGAGGACCTAAATATCCCCACTACTTGACTGCCCGCCGGAGATAAAAAAAAGATGAAAGTTTTACAGCTGAACTTTAACCACTGTGAAGCGGCACATGATCTTTTAAAGCAGACTGTACGCGAATTAAAAATAGATCTAGCTATAATGAGCGAACATTATAGTACACTAGACAATCACTGCTGGGCTACCAGCAAGTGCAACAAGGCATCGATATGGACGTGTGGTAAATTCCCACTAGAGAAGGTCTACGACGGAGGGGAAGCATACGTAAAAAGTACAGTGAATGGAATAACGTTTTTCAGCTGTTATTTACCCCCCAGTCTATCAATCGAAGAATACAAACAAAGACTGGACAATATTGTTAGCGACGCTAAAAATATGAAGCCGATAGTGATTGCCGGTGACTTCAATGCCTGGGCCATTGAATGGGGCTCAACATTGACAAACCCCAGGGGAGAGTGCCTACTAGAAGCATTGGCCACCCTGGATGTAGTATTATTGAACTGCGGCCAAAAGGATACATTCACAAGGAACGGTAGAAGCTCTAAGATTGATTTGACATTTATCAGCAATCCACTAGCTAATTCAACTGAGTGGCAAGTATCAGATATCTACACACATAGTGACCACCAAGCTATCATATTCGAAATACATGACCGCGCAGCAAGAACCATTCCTGCGGTAGCCACTCCAAATCCGCTATGGAAGGAGTTAACTTTGGACAAAGAAGCTTTTAAGCTCTCAATGGACGACATCCACCTAACTGGCAGTGCGAATGATAAAGCAATACAACTGATGCGCTGCATAACAAATTCATGTAACGCATCTATGGCAAAGAAAGGCCGGCGGAATGGCAGACAACATGTGTATTGGTGGACTGACCAAATTTCCGAACTGAAAAGAAAATGCAAACATGCGCGACGCCTATGTCAAAGAGCAAGGGGTCGTGAAAATTTTATAGCGCACCAAGAAGCCTATAAAACATCGAGAACTGATCTAAAAAAGGCGATATCGAATAGCAAGGCAAGATGCTTCAAGGAAATGTGTGAGGAGGTCGAGAATAACCCCTGGGGACTAGGATATAAAGTGGTTATGAAAAAATTATACAGCTACCGTCCACCAGTTACAACAAACGCAGCTAAGCTACAAGCAATAGTTGAAGGTCTCTTCCCGCAGAGAGCTGATATAACCTATACAGTACAAGATAGTGAGCCACAGAATGAAATACCTGAGGTTAGCAGGCAAGAATTGGAAGTGGTATGCAAAGGTTTGAAACTAACCAAGGCACCTGGAGTAGATGGAATACCAAACCTGGCACTAAAGATGGCCACAGAAACCAACGCTGATTCATTCAGGGAAGTGTTCAACGCATGTATAAAGGAGAGAACATTCCCCCAGATATGGAAAATACAAAGGTTGGTGCTCATACCAAAGGGCAATAACGTACAAGATGCATCAGGCTACCGCCCGCTATGTATGATTGATACGGCCGGTAAACTTTTGGAAAAGATAATTAGCCGAAGACTAGAAAAAGCCTTGAATGGCAATGGTTTATCAGATAGACAATTTGGTTTTCGGAAGGCACGCTCCACAATAGAGGCCGTGGAGGCAGTCATAGTCATAGCAAAAGATGCCATTAAAGGAGACCGTTGGCTCGAAGGAGACAAAGAATACTGTGTTATCATTACATTAGACGTTAAAAACGCATTTAACTCAGCGGACTGATACACTGTTTTAGCAGCACTTCAAGGGAAAGACGTTCCAAAGTACCTAGTGGAATTAATCGTTGACTATTTTAAAGAGAGAGTGCTTTTGTATTACACAGACAGAGGCACAAAGTCATACCAAGTAACAGCAGGGGTACCACAGGGCTCGGTACTGGGTCCAATATTATGGAACATTATGTATGACGGAGTGTTGAGACTTGAGCTCCCAGAAGGCGCAGAAATAATTAGATTTGCTGATGACATCGCGCTGGTGGTTAAAGGGAAACATATAGAAAAGATACAATCAACATGCAACGATGCGGTCGCTATGGTAAGGAGCTGGATCGCAAGTGTAGGCCTCAAACTTGCTGATCATAAAACTGAAGTCCTTCTTGTAAGCAGCAGGAAAAAGATTGAGTACATTACAATAACTGTTGGCAATGAGCGAGTCACATCAAAACAAGCATTCAAGTATCTTGGAGTAAGGATTGACAATAGACTCACCTTCAAAGAGCATTTACGATATGTTGCTGCAAAATGTGCGAAAACAACGTATGCACTATCGCGAATAATACCCAGGTTCTGTTGTCTAGGTGGACCTAGACAACAGAAGAAGCAGTTACTCACAAATGTAGTTAAGTCTATTGCTATATATGCGGCTCCCATATGGGCAGATGCAATGAATAAAAAGACGTACAGATCAGGAGTAGACGCAGCCTACAGAAGATGCGCTCTCAGAGTTGTTTCCGCATTCCGTACAGTATCTACTGACGCGGCCATGGTTATTGCCGGAATGATGCCACTACAGCAGGAAGCAGAAATTGAAAAGGAAAAGCATGTAGCAAAAAGATTTGGGGTTACAAACTTCAATCAGCTTAAGAAAAAGCATTGAATAAGTGACAACAGAGTTGGGATATATCCACAAAAGGAAGATGGACGCATAGGCTCATTCCGAAGATAAGTGATTGGACCAACAGAAAGCATGGGCAGGTGAACTACTACCTAACCCAGATGTTAACTGGACACGGCTGCTTCAGAGCATATCTTTATAAGTTCAAACATGACGAAGACGACACGTGCCCAGCATGTCCATATACAAAAGAAACGGTGGAACATGTGTTCTTTGATTGCCCGAGATATGAGAGCCACCGCAGCTCCTTGGCAAGAGTAACCAGAGAGCATGTCACACCTGATAACATCATCCAACTGATGTTAAAGTCAACAGAAATCTGGAACCTGGTGTGTATTTTTGCGAAAGAAATCACAGAAGAACAGAGAGCAGCAGAGAGAATTAGAAGAGCAGTAAGAGATGACAGCAATCGCTGAATCACCACCCTCCGAAGTAATGCTTAAAGGTGGTTCCGGAGGGATTTATGGTTAGAAGAGACACGGTGTTAGGATGAGGTTTAGTACGTAGGCGCAAATATCAAGCAAAAGAGTAAGTCTTGATTGCGAATCGTGCATGCTGGTAGTACGGGCTACCAGTATCTTTTGAAGATTCCACATCCCTTAGCTCGTATAGCTTAAAAAAAAAAAAAAAAAATACATTACATAATACATATATATATATATATACATACATATACATATACACATAGAACAATATAATGGCAAATGACAATTTAATAATAAATATGCCACTTTACCAGATATAAGAAAAACATGAGGTAATTTTGATGTGATGTATGAATTGATATGAATTTTGCAATACATATTCATTTATTTATTCTAATTGTTTCTAATGTTTGTATTCTATATAATTTCGAAAGATTTCAATTTAATATAAGGTATTGAAGGTAATTTTTAGAAAGAAATGATCTATTTAAATAGTAATTCATTCACTGTGAAATGTTGATTTAGGATAGGTTTATATAGTTTATATCCAATTAAGATGAAATATATGGATAGTTATATCTGGGCATAACTCTAGTATGTCTCTTTATCTTTAATTCAATTTTAATTTACATTAGTTTGGAATTCAATTGTGTGGGGTAATGTTCCATCAATAGATAAATGAGATGATAGGGTTAAGTATATATACAGTATGACTACTGTCCGGAGAGCATATGTTGTACTTTTGTGCATTTTGTGAGATTCCGAAGACTTTATGCTATTAATAAAGTAAGGTATATATTATGTTCGTGTATGCGACATAATATTCTATTACCGATTACCAAAAACACAGTGAAGTAATATATAATAGCTAAATAATTAACAACTGCTAAATAAATAAAATAAATAAATACGCGAAAGGACGCTTAAAATATTGATAAATTTTTATCTTAATAATCCAAATCTTAATAAAATAGCTCGACCACCTCTTATTGTTATCAACGGCTTAAATGATTTAAAAAATGGCATGCTCAACTTATCGCAACTATAAAAAACAAGTTATTTGTGAGACTTATAAATAAGGGTTCACATAGAGTATCAATTTTTGACTCTTTTGACTATACATCTGTCATAAAACTCTTAACTCACGAAAACATTTTCTAGTTCAGCTACGAAGACAAGCAAATTAGGCCAATAAAAGTTATAGTAAAAAATCTTCACCACTCGTGTGATCAAGAATAAATTATAAACGACTCAAGCAATCAAGGTTTAAAAACAATCAGTGCGATAAACAAACTCAAATGAAAGACTAAAGAACCACTTGATATGATCCTTTTCTCATTTGACTCAATCGAAGATGTGAAGAAAATCTATGAGATAAAAAGTATTCTTAACACAATTGTAAAGATTGAACCCATCAAACCGTCAAACTTAATTCCTCAATGCAAAAAATGTCAATCGTTCGGTCACAAAAAAGATTTCTGTGGAAAGCCTCCACGATGTGTTAAATGCGCCGGCAAACATTTAACTTCGGAATGCCAAAAGACACTGTCCGATAAGCCTAAATGCTGCAACTGTGGCGAACCGCATCCAGCGAACTATCGTGGTTGTATAGTCGCTAAAGAATTACAAAAAATAAAATTAAAAAACAAAGCTGACAAAACTAAGGCTGACGAAAATAATCAAGTTGCTGTAACAAAAAGTAAATCCAAAATTACTGAACCTACTAGTGTTAGAACAGTCACTTACGCCCAAAGTGTAAAGGGACCCATTCAAAGTACTGAATCACAAAGCAACAACGCGTTGTCAATTATCTTAACAAAACTTAATCCACACGAAGAGGTATTTAAAACCCTCGAACAACGTCTGAGCGTGCTTGAGCACAATATGCAATTTTTAGATTATGACTAATCGTTTGAAACTATTCTTATGGAATGCGAATGGCTTAACAAAACATAAAAATGAACTCGAAGTCGTATTAAATAGCGAAAACATTGATATCGGTTTAATCGCTGAAACTCATTTTACTAAGCAATCGCATAGAACATTTAAAAACTATATTCTATACCATACCATACATCCCGATAATTGCGCTAGGGGTGGCAGCGCTGTCATAATTAGAAACTCGATAAAACATCACTTACTAAAACAATATAGTACAATTGAATTTCAAGCTACTTCTGTTTCAGTGAAAACCTTTAATCAGCCGCTGATCGTAACTGCATTATATAGTCCTCCCAGGCATCAGTTGAAGTGCGCAGACTACTTATCTCTTTTTAACCGGTTCTAAGGCCGTTTTATAATTGGAGGAGACGCAAAAAACACGTTTTGGGTTCAAGACTTACTACAACGAAAGGAAGAGAAATGTACAAAGCCATGCAACACACAGCTTGCAATTCAATTTCAACTGGTAAACCAACGTACTGGCCGTTGGACACTAGCAAAGTTCCAGACCTAATAGACTTCTTTGTCTACAAAAACATTCCAGCATCTCACCTAACCATCTCAGAAGGCTTCGACTTTAGCTCTGACCACTCACCAGTGCTGCTGATAGTTTCACAAAATCCAACAATAAACCAGAACACACCCAAGTTAGCAAATACATTCACCGACTGGAAATATTTTCAGCTTCAGCTTGTACATTTGCACAAATTTGATTATATTGTTAACAGCGAGCAACTAGATGACGCAGTACTTCATTTCACTCAGCAATTGCAGATGGCAGCGTGAAACGGTACACCAACACCAAAACTCCAAACTCTACATGGTAAAAAATACCCACCCTTTATCACAAAAAAGATTACGGAGAAGCGAAAATTGCGAAAACGTTGGCAAGCAACTAGATGTCCGTTAATTAAATCGCAACTAAACCGAGCAACTAAAAAGTTGCACACAGCCATCAAATCATACAAAAATAATACCTTTAATAGTTTCCTGATGGGCCTCACGGCAGACAAAAATAATGAATACTCTCTGTGGAAAGCTGCTAAATCATTTAACAGACCAATGCAGCAGTCTGCCCCAGTGAAATTAAATGAAACTCAGTGGGCTAAAACAAATACTCAAAAGGCGAACCTGTTTGCTGAACACCTAGAGAAAACCTTCAGTCCAAATGAAGGCCAAGACGTTATTGGGTCATGTACAAATTGGCCTGAAGGCGACACTGCAATTGTTCCAGTCACTACGGAAGAAGTGAGTAAACAAATCTTAAAAATGAAACTCAAAAATTCTCCTGGTTTTGACTTAATAACGGCTGAAGTTCTTCGGAACTTACCCAATAACTGCATCATCTACCTATGCGATTTAATCAATTTGTGCCTCCGTTTGAAACATGTACCCAAACCGGAGAAATCTCCCAATGACGTATCCTCATATAGGCCAATATCTCTATTGCCAACCTTATCGAAGCTTTTTGAAAAACTACTACTAGCGCGTTTATTACCAATAATATACAATACCGTAAGCTGCTATCATCGTATCTAAACGACAGGTACTTCAGTGTTAAATATGAAGATGCACATTCAGCACTAAGGAAGATTACCGCAGGCGTCCCGCAGGGGAGCATTCTTGGGCCCATTCTATATCTCCTGTATACACACGACTTACCCTCTGCAAACCAACTAGTTACAGCAACATTTGCAGACGATACTGCGGTTCTAGCAATCGAAAACAGTATAAAAGACGCGACGGCTAATCTGCAACACACAGTCAATCAAATTGCTTCATGGGCAAAAAAATGGAGAATCAAGCTAAATAAAGAAAAATCTGTACATATAGTGTTCTCATTGAGAAATTATAACCATATTCCAATTCATATCGATGCCACAAAAATTCCACACGCCAACGAAGCCAAATATCTGGGCATTACGCTCGACGCTAAGCTGCGCTGGAAAGCGCATGTTAAGAAAAAACGAGAAGAGCTTGACCTAAAACTAAACAAATTTTATCACCTCATTGGCAGGCGCTCTAAACTAGCAATCCACAACAAACTAATGGTCTATAAACATATACTGAAGCCGGCTTGGAGTTATGGCATACAATTCTGGGGTTGTGCCAGCAAGAAATACATTGCAACTATCTAGCGCTTTCAAAATAAAGTACTACGATACATCGTAAATGCTCCATATTACATTAGAAACAGTGATCTCCATCGTGACCTTGCATACCAACAGTCGACGTCGTGGCAAAAAGGTGTGCCATTGCTCACAAACTGCGATTAAAAACATTTGTATTTCAACTTTATTCATTCAAGTTACAGATAAGAATAAAATTTTTACATTTCTACTTCATAATAATAAACTATTAACAAACACTACTCAGTTAAAATGACAACTGTCAAACTTCATAAATAATGTTGCTAGTGTATAAAATTCATACACAACATTTTTCTCTCCTCCACCGGATCATGGTGTGTAACACACTCTAGTTTTCCTTAGTCTTGTTGACCGTCGTACATCGGGAGTTACGTTGGTCGTCTCAGGCGTACTCTCAGCTATTGGGTGTGGTGTTGAATAAAACTCCTCATTTCTTGATGTGTTGGGCGTTGTCCACCTCTCAAACTCATTCTCCAATCCCGGACTCCCTTCAGTGGTTGCTTCATTGTTTTCTGGCCTCTCAAACTCATTCTCCAATCCCGGACTCCCTTCAGTGGTTGATTCATTGTTCTCTGCTTCAAGCGAGTCCTTTGTGTTGTCACCGCTACTCTCGAACGAATATTTTGATTCACGATATTCTTTCGCTGTATTTCTAATGGGTGCACTTGCAGCTCTTCAAATTTGATTTACATGTCTCTTTACTTCCTTTCCATTAAAAAGTATTTCGTAGTGAAGATCACCTAAACGTAACCACTTACTGTAAGCATCAACAATTACTAGTAACATTGCCCCTTCAAATGGCCCTGCATAATCAATATGAATACGTTCCCATGGTCCTTTTGGGTATTCCCAATGATGAATATCGCATTTCACCGGCTTATTCGCTTGTCTCGCGCACCCATCACACTCGTTGGCCATATTCTCAATATCTTTGTCTATTCCTGGCCAATATATAAAAGAACGTGCAATGCCCTTCATTTTTACCATTCCTAAGTGCGATGTGTGTAGATTCTCTAGTAATCTTTGTCGATAATGTGGAGGGATAACGACCCGATGTTCGAACGTCAAGCACCCTGATGACAATACGTAACTCGCTTCTGACGATTTGTAACCTTCTCTTTTTAAACAGCGGCCACTTTCCAGTATTCTGATTATCTTGCCGAGATGCTCGTCCTTTCTGGTTTCTATTGCAATACGTTCTGCTTTAACAGGCAACTGATTTATCTGGCAAATCATGAAATTATCGAACTCATCACATTCATCTGAATGAGTCGCTACTATTTGTTGCAATTGATTTATTTGTTGAAGGGAAGCACGTGACAAATAATCGGCATTTGCGTTTGCTTTTGAATTTTTGTATATAACTTCGAAATCGAATCTGCTTAAAAACTCTGCATAGTTAGCCATTCTACTTATACATAGTACTGGAAGCGATTTATTAGGTTGAAGAATCTGTGATAACGGTTTATGATCCGTGATCAATATCCAATGACGAGCATATAAGTATTTGAAAAATTTTTGCACTGCCCACACAATAGCTAGTGCCTCTTTATCAATTTGTGTATATCGTTGTTCCGTAGCAGTCATCGTTCGACTTGCATAAACTATTGGCCGATCCACTCCATTTTCTAAATGATGTGACAATACAGCACCTAGACCCGTTCGGCTTGCGTCTGTTGCTAACATTACCGGTAGTGACGGATCGTACGGAATTAATACTTGAGGTGAAGTCAATATTTGTTTTAACTGAGTAAATGCTGCATCTGCCTCTCCCGTCCAGCAAAATTCTTTTGTTTTCAACATGTCTCGTAATGGTCGCGCCTTTGTAGCCAAATCTGGAATAAACGCGCCATAGTATGTTGCTTTCCCTAAGAAAAGTTGAAGCTCTTCAACCATTGATGGTTTGGGCGCATTTAATATTGCTTCGACATGTTTCTGGGATTTATACACGCCATGTGCATCAATTCGATGACCAAGAAACTCCACAGATGTTGTGGCGAATACACATTTCGACTTATTCAGACGCAGCCCACTTAACTGAATACGGCCTAGAATGGTTTCTAACACTTGTAACAATTCATCAAAATTTTTAGCATATACTAAGATATCGTCGAAAAAATTTAACACATTCGCCATACCATGTAGTACTGTCTCCATTCTCCTCTGCCATATCGCTGGTATATTTGCTGCTCCATAAACTGCACGTGTTGGACGTACTAACCCATGCGTGATTGTGTTTAAAGTTAATACATGTGCAAATTCTTCGTCAATTGTAAGATGGGTGTATGCATCTGTTACATCAAGATGGCAAAAAATTGTTGCATTTTTCATTTTATTAAATAAATCTTCCGCTTTCGGAATTGGATGTTCATCAATTATCATTTGCGGGTTAACTGTAGGTTTGTAATTGCCTGTAATGCGAATACCACCGTTTTTCTTTGCAACAATATGCGTAATCGAAGCCCATTCCGAATGATCTACTCTCTTGTAATGCCCCAATTGAATCTTTCGATCAATTTCTTTGCCGTAAGCATCTTTTAATGCCATTGGAACTTCGCGTGGTCGTGCGAACACTGGAGTAGCTCCCTTTTTAAGATGCACTTTAGCAGGTGGACCACTAAGCTTCCCAGCCGTTTCACTAAATACGTTCTTAAACCTCTCGATCAGTTGTTGGAGCCGCTCTCGCTGGTTTGTAGACAGTTCTCGCTCTGAGGAGTTTATTGAATTAATATGGTTGGACGAAGAAAAAAATTCAGAAAAGTTATTCTCTCTCGCAAATTGTGATATCCATTCCCTACCGCAAAGTGTATCACAATCTCCTTCCACGACATACAGACTTAACCGTCGTACTATTTTACCCACTGACGCGGATACTACAATCCGTCCTACGCAATTAACCTTATGACCCGTGTAGCTTGTGAATCGCCTATCACTTTTAAGCAACTTACAATTCGGTCTTATCGATCGAAGAGTTCTGTAACTAATTACCGCGCATGGAGCGCCGGTGTCTAATTCCATTTGAATTTCCTTTCCATCAATTTTAACATGAACCATCATTCTTCCTACCGCCGCCTTGAGTGCATTAATACCAAGTATTTGTTGAACTGGTTCGGGATCATCCTCTGCTATTTGATCTAATTTCGTTCTTCATACTTTAGCAATATGACCGACTTTCCCACACGCAAAGCATTTAGACTTATTGAACTTGCACTCTTTTCTGAAATGCTGACCACCACATCCATAACAATTCACTGTTTTCTCTTTTGTCATCCGCATCGCTTTTTCATGATTTTCACTAAAATTACGTTTTGTTTTTATTGGGGCGCAACCTAGCTTATATGTTGGTTCACTTGGTTGCCCTAACTCTGTACCCTTAACGTCTGTTGTTGTTTTTTGCGCTCGCTCGATTGTATGCGCAATTTCATACGCTTCAGTAAAATTTTTTGGTTTCCTAATTACTATTTCATCACAAATATTGCGAGATTCAACCCCATATAGCAATTGCTCCACCAACATTCTATCCAAGAAATCTTCATACTCACAGAATCTAGCACCTTCTTTTAAGCGAAGCACAAACTTAGAAATTGATTCTCCCTTCTCTTGTTTATTCCGTGTACCATCAAAATGGTGAATTAACATATTTTTAATTTCGTTGTATGTAAACATATCAGTTGGACTAGCGAGAATTTTAAGAGCATCGTTGAGTTCTGCTCCCATGTATACACGTACATACTCTCCTTGTTCGGCTTCCGGTATCTTGCTCAAATTTAACGCCCAGTCCATACGCGTGAAATAATCCTGCACTGAGGATCCTTCTCCTAATTTAAATTCTGCAATCTTAAATGGTGGTGGTTTAGATGTCATCGAACTTGCGTTTGAATTTGTTAAATTGTTAACAGCAACCGCTTCCGTCACCGCCATTCGAATCGCACCTGCGAGTGATTCCATCATGGTCTTCATTTCGCTTGCTGTGAGACTCATTTTTTTGAATCCCACTTCTGACACCACTTTTGTATTTCAACTTTATTCATTCAAGTTACAGATAAGAATAAAATTTTTACATTTCTACTTCATAATAATAAACTATTAACAAACACTACTCAGTTAAAATGACAACTGTCAAACTTCATAAATAATGTTGCTAGTGTATAAAATTCATACACAACAAAAACACATGTCAACGTTACAGCATCTAGTCTTCTCCAGGTGGTTGCAATACCTAGACGGCTAAAAAGGAAAACAGTGGCAGACTTAATGGACAGCGAGTAGCAAAATAGCTTAATTTTTTTTACCCTTAAATATTCAAATCAAATTGCTTATTAGTACCTTTTTTTTTTTGTTATTTGTACTAGGTGCAATATTAAAACGATTTTTGTCTTATTTGAAGAATTGTTAATAAAAAACAAAACAACATTTGTATCTGTGGTGTTCTATAGTTTTTTATAAATATTGGTATTCTCTCAACGGTCGAGATATATTGTTTATAAAAATTGTTAATGGTTAGTTTTTAAAAAAAAATGAAATTTTTTGGATATTTTCACAAATGTTTAGAATCAAATTTTTAGCAGTTTTATCTAAACCATCTATTTTTAATAATTTCTTAATTTGTTCAAATTTTGAATAATCTCTCTTTTTGTTGTGATGATATAAAATATAATCGTTTGGTCGTTTCATATCTATTTCAGTATTTTTAATTACTACTGTAGTTTCTTTTGTATTTAGTAATCTTATGTGCTTTATATCTTCTTTAGATATCAAAGAGTTAGTTATTAAAACTCCTTTCATTATTTTTTTGCCACATATTATGCTTTCCTCTTTTGTGTCTAATGTTATTGCTTGTACTATTTCTGTTCTTGGTGGTATAATGATATTATCTAAAGCTTATATATTGATGTTTATGGGTAATACTATGCCCTCATCTTCTTGTGGTATTACTAATGCACATGTTTCGTGATCTATCTTGCAGTTGTGTTGTTATCTCTACAACACAAAATCTCTACTTAATAAGCAGTCTGTTGGCAAATTTATCTCATTTTATATGACATTTAATTCATGTGGTATACTGACACCATCAAAATATAATTTTGCTATTACTGATACCTCTAAAAATATTTTTGCTTTAGTGGTTCCGTTATCATTTGGTAATTTTTTGTTTAATCTAACGTAGTTTTTTCTATAATATTTTTTTTTATAATGTTCAATTATCAGGCCCTGTGTCTATCAATAAGGATATAAGGATGCATTATTACTGAAATAGGATTTTATTGTAACGAAATTAGCAATATTCTTATTACATATATCAAAGATGTTTGAGAAACAAAATATATCAGTGCGCCTTTGTGTATAAATAAATAAAACAAAAAAAAAGGGCTAACAGAGACACCTAATATTCTGATAAAAACGAGTTCTATTAAAGCTTACTAACACAAAGCTAAGCCTACAATACAACACAACACAACACAACACAATACGTCATAACACAACAGAACTCAACACCACATTGCACAACACAATTCGGTCATCACAACTACCATAATTGGGTACATTTAGAAAAATAAGTAAATCTTATAGCAAACCTGATATTTGCATACATAACTACGTATGGAAAGCATCCCAAACAAACGTAATGCTTATCTAGTAATAGACGCATCAAACAAGTTGCCGCAGAAAACTACACAAACTTTTAAAAGCTTACAAAATATTGTATCTTCAGTAGCATCGGTTGCATTTCAGGACTTAGCGAGTCCAAAATATAAAACTAAAATCCAAACAGGCATGGAACGCTATGTCAATATTAAACGAAAACTTAGTACTCAAAAAGGCATCTTAAGAAGTTCTTCTATTTACACAGCAGATTCAGAAATCAGCATGGATGACTACTCCTCAGTTCTGTAAAGACCAGATTAGACTAACCTTTCCAAACGAAATTAATAAACTAATTCGCAAAAAATGGCAACAAAAACGATCACCAACTGATAAAACGAAATTAAATAGGAAAACTGCACAACTACGAAAACTTATCAATAATGTTAAAAACGATAAGATACAACAGAATCTTAGAAGCCTTTCCTATGAGAAACGCACAGATTACTCGCAGTGGAAAGCCGTGAAAGCAGTAAAACAACCTATAAAATATAATCCTCCTATTAAGGCAGATGGTACAACATGGCCAAAAGTGACGAAGAAACAGCAAATTTATTCGCAAAATTTCTTAAGGCAACTTTCTAACAAATAGCTGATGGAAATAATCTTCCTACGTCTAACTTAAATGCATTAAACGAAGCAATAGAACCAACTTCGCCAAGGAAAATAAAAAATGAAATAAGAAATATGAAACTAAAAAAGGCTCCTGGTTGGGATCAGATAACCGCTGAGATCTTAAACCAATTCCCTAAAAAAGGAATAATCAAACTATGCAAAATAATTAATGCAGCTCTGCGCTTAAGACACTTCCCAGTTTATTAGAAAGTAGCGGAAGTACTTATAGTACACAAACAAGGAAAACCTGCTAATGAAGCAGTATTCCTAGACGTATCGAAAGCCTTTGATAAAGTTTGGCACAAAGGACTTGTGCATAAGATTGAGCAGTGGTTTTCGAAACAGATATCTGAAATTATGTGGTTCTACTTATCTTGCCGATTCTTTAGAGTGAAATATAAAGGTGCGTACTCAACACTTGAACCAATTGAAGCCGGAGGCTCAACGATAGCTAACACTTCTAGTTCGTAACTATGGTATTTTTCATCTTTTCCAAACACAAAAATTTATATTGGCTTCTTGGGAAAAAATCACCCGTCTCTCTAAACAACAAATTAATGATATACAAGCAAGTCTTAGCTCCGGTGTGGACGTATGGAATCCAGTTATGGGGATTGTAAGGATGGAAATTTTGCACAAATTTCCAATCTACATACTATGACTTGAATGTTGGATATTTCTATAAATGAATTTATTAAATATAATTATCATTTAGAAAATTGGAAAACAACTATAAATACCTTTGCACTACCACTTTACACACGTCACTTTGAGTAATTTAAACAAAAAGGAAACGTAGTTTATATAAATAATTTTATTAAATTAATTATTAAAACGCCGATATTACTTATTAATTAATTTTACTTATTTTAACAAATTATATTCAATCCAATTTAAAAAAAACGCGCACATGTAAAAAGTAAAATATAAACAAACATTTGCAAACGTCAAAAACGTCAGAATGCAATTCGCTGCAAAAAGATGCACAAGGAAGCTTTTGTGCAAAAGTGTTAAAGTGCATTAAGTTCAACTAAGATCAACTGAAAGCTTTGTTACTTTACACAAAAAGTGCAAGAGGATGCGTATAAAAGACGGCGCAATTTTCTAAGAATTTAGTGTGTCTTGTATGATCACTCGGTGGCATTGTATGTCAACATATAAAAAGAAATAAATATAAAAAAATTGTCTGACACAGTGGCGGTTTTAAGCCTAGTGTATAATCTATTTAAAATATATATATAATTGTTTAGTGCATGGGCGGTTTTAAGTCCAGGCGCGGAGACACTTTATATATACATATATTCAATATAACAAGACATATATAAATTCACTAACTCCGTTTCGTCCACTAGGTACTCATCGAGCAGAATAATCACCGAAATTATACTAAGGTACAACCACGAAACCGGATCAGCCACCACTGTGAACTCTACAGGGACAGCTTCCAAATACAGCTGGTCACAAGGAAACATCTCAAGTCATATCTAATTAAATTTAACCAATCTCTTTGAAATACGACTAAGAAAATACATTCAGAATTTGCATGCGTTTAAAATCTCAAGTTATTGAAATACAATTGAAGAAATAATAATCTATATAAAGCTATCTTATATAAATCATTGAAAATTGTACAAATAGTTAATCTCCAGGTTTATCTTGTTACGTTTAATTGAATTCTTTTCTTTATTACATATTATTTTAATGAATTATTAATATTTTAAATAAATCAGTATTTAAAAAATTAAACGCATTACTTTTATTTTGAGAAGTCCTGTCTCCGCGAATATAAATTTATTGTAGCGACCCCCTGGAAAAGACTGAGGATACCCCAGCATAAATTATAACGAAACGGGAAAATCCGTGTCGTTACAGGATGTACACCAAAATCCTCTATTCAAATCATCCAAAACTTCCAAAACAAAGTTTTAAGAAATTTAGTAAACGCTCCGTGGTTTATTAAGAATACTGACCTTCACTGGTACTTGAAAATCGAACTTGCAACTTGACAATTTTAAAAAGTATTCTGAAATATAACAAAACTGCTTGGTAGTTCTTTGTACTTGAACTAGTCGTAGTCAAATAAAACATGTATTTATATTATTGTACATATTGTGTTTCAAATAATAAAAAAAAAAAATTTCGGATCTTGAATCTGCATAGCGGCTAACCAATCGTCTGTTGAGATTTCTATACGTAAGATTCTGTCGGCAACAGTTCCAGGTTCTCGGATAGTTTCAGACGGATTCCTACTTAATGCATCCACATGGGACGTATCCCAGCTCGATGAACAGTCTCGAAATCAAAATCTTATAGTTTGAACCACCATATGAAAATTCGTGCAATTAACGGAGTGGGTGTTTTTAGCATTGTTATAGCTGAGCAGTCGGTTACCACTCTAAAATGCTGTCCCACTTAATAAAATCGAAAACGCTTCAGTGACTCAACGATAGCTAACACCTCTAGTTCGTAACTATGGTATTTTTCATCTGAAGTGTTACAATGCCTACTGTAGTAACATACAGGCTGTAAAATGTTGTCAGATCGTTGAAATAATACACCTGCTAGACCAACAGCGCTGGCATCAGTGTGTATTTCATGTTCTTTCCGGTTATCATAAATCGCAAGAGTTGGTTCGGAGCATAACTGTTCTTTAAGTTTACAAAATACTTGTTCTTTTAGTTTGACCCATACAAACTCGACATTATCCTTTTTCAGCAACATTTTGAGCATAATTTTTCACAAATTTGCGAAATATCGGCACAACTCCGTAACGTTTTTTGGTCGCTCAAAATTTTTAATTACAATTATGTCTAGACATATTTCATTTTCATTTTCAATTAATTTGCTTTGACAAAAAACCACACTTTGTTAATTTCGTCACGTAGAATATTCAAGAATTTTTGTAACCGCAGTAAACCTTCTGATATTGTTTTGCTGGGTATAACAATATCATCTAAATATGTAATAATTTGGTCCGCTATCATTTTGCTAACCACTGAATTCATTACGGACTGAAAAACAGCTGAAAAACAGCATACACGTAGTATACTGCTTACTGCATTCTTCTACGGCGATTTAATGATAACCGGACATCAGATCGAGTTTGGTAAAATATCGGTTACCAGCTAACAAAGAAAACAGCTCTTCCATAATAAGCATAGGAAAAGGTTCTTTAACTGTAATTTTATTTAGCTTCCAGTAATCGACTTATAAGTGATCTTCCCCTTTCTTTTTTTTCACCAGGACTATTGGTGATGCATAGGATGACTCGCTTCGACAAATAATGTTGTTTGAAAGAAGTTTGTTTATAATTACTGTTACACATTCACGTTTTGCAAAAAGGGAGTCGATATGGTCGTCTACTAACTGGCACAACTGACTTTATGCGAGCAGTTATTTTTTTTTTTTTGGTGTATTTACTTTGCTCTGAAATTTTGGAAACAAAAAAGTCGGCTTAGCTTACCAACAACTTATTTAACTCATCTTTAAAATTTTCATTTATCTTGGGATCAACGTTCAAATTGTTTAATTCATTTTTCTCTATTCTACAGGAACCATCTTCTATAACAAATCTTACACCTGGTTGGCACAGCACGTCGTTACCAAAATTGGCTCGTTCATAAATTCGTCCTCGATAACTAATAAAGATACCGAAATTTCTATTGTATCTATCCGTACAGTTACATTTAACTGTGTTTTTACATTCATAACCGCCGCAAAACAACCCTTGCAAAGCACGTCCTGTATACGGTATTTCACCACGAAACATTGTAGCATAACCTTTTCTTATTAAAGACATTGAACTGCCTGGATCTATAAAAGCTGTTAAAAACACACCATTGATTTGTACTTCTTTAATAATTCCAGATACCGAAAAAACTTTATTCTTGTTAATTTTCTTTACCGGTTCTTTTATAAATCTACAGTTTGCTTCGGTGTGACCTACTTTCTGGCAGTTTTTACATTGTGGTCGTTTTTCTGGTTGTTTGCAATTTATAGAGACGTGTTCTTCCTCGTTGCAGTTATAGCATCTCATCGTTGAAAGCTTAAAAATAGATTGCCTGGTAATATTTTTATCCACTCGCTGTTGGACTTGCAGTGGAATATTTGCTAAATACCTTCGTATTGCAACTAGAAGATCATTTGATGACACAAACAAGTTACTAGCCAGTGACTACTGCATCCATAATTGTTTAGTCCTTTGAGAATATATTGATTAATTGAATTATCTTGCATAAGACCTCTACGACCTATTGCCAGCACTCGATAGAAAAACTCTTCGTGAGTTTCATTCGTCATTCTGGAACAATTCATTAATTTCATGTGTACGTCTGCATCGGTGTCCGTAGATAGAAAATCAAAAACTATCTGATTACAAAAGTCCATCCAATTAGAAATAACATATGGTAAACTATCGTTCCACATCTTTGCAGGTCCTTTTAATTTCGACTGCACACTGTACAACAACAAACAATCATCCCTTTGGTATGCGCTTTTCAGCATATTTACGCGGGCTACAAATTGCTGCGCTGTTAAGCCTTCTTTATTAAGTGGGTTAAACTCTGGTAGAATTTGAATTATATCGCGAACATTATGTTAATACAAATATTGGTGCGGCGAAAATGAAACGTTTATATGCAATTTTGGGCATTAGAGTTGCTGAAGAAACGTGCATATTTGGATAATTTTCATCTATATTTCGTTGATACGTAGATATCGAATTTGTTGTTACAAGCTGCGGCGCGAATGAATATGTCGGCGGTTCTAAATTTGCGATTGAAATCGTTGCATTTTGTGAAACACACAAAGGGTGGAGTCGTTACCATTGCATGTATGCACTATTACTAATCGACAGAGCAGTGCTCGTTACGGCATCACCCGAAGTTTGTCGGCTGCACATGTTAGTCGGAACATGCAAATAACTTTTCGGAATTGGTGATTATGAGCAACCCTGAGTCCTAAAGCTGTTGCACACATAAAATACACCATTCGAATTATCCGATGTCGCCGCTTGATTTTTCGTACTAAGTTCCGTGTTTACAATTCTTTTAATTAGCTCTGTCTTACTACCGGTGGTCGGCAAGAATAGTTTTCGGCACTTTTTTTTAAGTGTGTCAATGTTGATATCGCGAAAGTTCGGCATATTTTCTATTTTGGATTTTCCGAATCTCACTTCTAAAAAATGTCATCAACAACTAATTCTGCTCTAAAATTATTTTCGTTTATTTTAATATTATAATTATGTTACATTATTATATATATTTTACATCATTATAACCACCAACACGTTTGTGATTTGCTTAACTCCACACTCAAGTCATAACAACGTTGTAAAATGAATATTTAGTGGGAACTAGGAATAAGGAATTAATGTACAGAGTGACACATGGAAGAAAATGAAACAAATGTTGCACAGATGTATTAGCACATGCGAAAGATATCAGAAAAATAAACAAATTAAACATAGCCGAGAAGAGCTCAAAATCACAACAACCCCACATACAACGTTCGAAATCGTGCAAATCGACACAGTTGGATCATTAAGACCCTCAAATGGATACATTCACTATGAATTGTGTGCGGCATTTGTTTTGGCACACTAACCCAAAATATTCTTATTACATTTCATGGCTACGAAACCAATATTACTAAATTAAAATATTTACTTAAAGTCGTTATTTGACCCGCTGTTTGGCATTTTTTTATGACAATCATTTTATTGCATATTTAATTATTTATATTTATTATAATATAAGAGTCTTTGTAAGCAATAAGTATGTAAAACTTTCAGTTTGAGTTAAGGTGACAGCCATGTTGCCTTATGTATGTTGAGATGCTGGAATCTGGTACTACTAACCACCTATCATCAGAAGCTTTTGTGTGAAGTCTGAACTATTCGAGAGTAGCACCAAAGATACCTTCTTTACCTACCTTTACGTTGAACTCTCCTACAACGATTTTGATATGACGAAGGGGACAGCGTTCATGTGCTTTTTCAAGCTGTTCATGGAAAGTTTCCTTGGTGTCGTCATCTTTATCTTCCGTCGAGGCATGTGCACAAATTAAAGTAATGTAGAAAAAATTTTCCTATATACGGATTTTGGCAAGCCTTTCGTTAATTGGTGTAAACGTTGAGACCAAATTTTTCAATTTCCGGCTTACTGCAAATCCGACTCCGAATTTGTTTTTTTTTTGCATGACAGCTGTAGTCCCGTTCTTCGTATTTCGTGGAGGGTGGTAATACCAGCCTTATATTTCTTGAGGACATTAACCAGCTGTGTAGATCGTGAAGGCGAAATTTGATAACAACACTTTCACATATCAAATTAATACTTAATTAAATTAGGTATAATATTATTGACAAATTTCACACACTTGTTTAAAATTTTCTTGAAATCGCTCATAAGTCTAAGAATTTCCTTGAAATCACTGATAAACAATTACTTGATAAATAAATGTATTTTATTTAAAACACAACTTCAAAAATTTATTCTCTGAATATTATTTCATCCCGCTGGCACAAATAAATATTATTAAAGTTGAATTTCACATTAAATATTAAGGTATTTAAACATCACGTGTGCACAAATTAATATTATTAAAGTTGAATTTCATAATAAATATTAAAGTATTTAAACTTCATGTGTGGACAAATAAATATTTTTAAAGTTTGAATTAAAATTCACGTGTGCACAAATGTGTGCACATAAATCTGGGCCGTAAGAATCTGGATATAAAAAGAAGCAAATTGTAAGGAAAAATTCATATCAAAATGTCGAATAACGTTGATACTAAATTTGAGGAAGCTGCCACGCGTTTCTGCGAAAAGTTGGAAAGCTTAAGGGAAAGTGCACCACGTTGCCGATATCTACTGAACGCTCACGCACATCCAGGCATGCGGATTGTTTGAGAGAGTAGGCAAGTTACATGTTTTTTGATACCAGCACGAGTATGTGCTACGGTTTTGAACTTTGTTTAATAAGGAATAATTAAATTAAACTTGTAAAATAAATAAATTAAAAAGACAATGAAAGTTCAAAGTTCCATGGTACATTAGGACGAATGACATCCTCAGGGACACCAAGATTGATCGCATCAAAAAATACATAAAGGATAGAGCCCTGAAATTATTTGCAAAATCTGACAGACTTACCAACACCGCGTTATCAAATCTCAGAATGGTTACAGACTCCTCGGGGAGGTATGCACATTTGAGGTCAATTATTGCTTAGTCTGGTGAAGTAATAAACAATAATTCAGTCAAGACGCAAAGGGGGGTTTTGAACAAACCTCGCAGTGAATAGAGAGTAAAACTGCTCAGGTGCACTAACTCAACTAGCTTCAACATAATAAAAAGACAATGAAAGTTTTGAGAAAATAACTATTGTAAAATATATAGTGGAACAATATATATAATAAGTTAATGTCAAAGAATAATTAATTTAAACTACTTAAAAAAATAAGTTAAAAGACAATTAAGGTTTTGAAGAAATAACTATTGTAAAATACGTAGTGGAATAATATATATAAAAACTAATATGTGAAAATAAATGAATGTCAATTAGAATTTTATTTAAATAAAATAAGTAAATAAGGAGAAATAAAATTAAATAAATAAAATTAACATAGCATAAAAAATGTAACATAAAAGGTCATTGTGCAAGACGTGATCAAAATATATTTTAGTTTGAGGAATATTTGGGAAATATAACAATATTGGCGCTGCCGGTACACGTTTTAGTGCCGAAAAAGCGACAAAACGTGCAACGTGGGTCCACAAATCGCTGTAACGTGGGACACAGCAAAAGTACAACCAAATTTATATAGCCTGTGCTAGAATTCTATATTATTTATATAAATAAATGGAAATTAATTTCTAGTATTAATATTACAGTGGTTTTTAAGTTTATTGCATATACGAAATTAATATAAACAACATTTTGAATTAATATATATTCACTCATTTGTTTAGAATTTTCTTGAAATCGCTCATAAGTCTAAGAATTTCCTTGAAATCACTGAAAAAAAATTACTTAATAAATAAATGAATTTTATGTATATAACATTATGTATAGGATATATATATGTATAAATATATGGAAAGTAATTTTCATCTCTACTATTACAATGGTTTAAAAGTTTATTGGTTGCGAGTTGGCGCAACAGGCACTGCCACAGCCGGACTCTCTTAGTCTAACAATCTGTATTAAGCAAGGGCTAGTAGGGTCAGCTTATAAAAGTATAGGATGTAAGAGTTTTACCTCAGTAAATGATTTATGTATGACCGTTAGAAAAGCGTACCTAAAGAGACGATCTTTAGAGCAGATTCGTAATGATTTTAACCGATGCGTTCAGCGCACTACAGAATGAGTAACATCTTTTGGGTCACGAATAGAGTCGTTACTGATTGAAGCAGAAGATATAATAAACGCACAATGGTCCGCGGATAAAACAGTGTCGCAGGTGGCCGAATATCGCCGTTTAGCTAACAGATCTTTCATTAAGGGGTTGAAGGACAAAAACTTGAGACATAGGTTCGTCGGTGCGGAGGATGGCGAGTTATGTCAGCTTATAGAGATTGGGGAGTCAGCGAATGATTTGTTTGGTGATAGCGTGGTCAATGTAAATGTATCCAGTGAGGACCATAAAATGGTATTAAAGTGTAATTTTTGCGAAATCGGATAGCATGGATGGACAGATTGCTTCATAAGGCGAAACACACCGTACTGCACACTATGGGTGGAGTATGGACATGAACAAGGTCCTAAGTGCAGAGAGAGTGGTGAGAGTAAGTCTAATGGTACAGTTGGGCAAAGGAAGGTTTGTAGTTATTGCAAAAGTCGTGGCACGTCGCATACGATTGTTTTAAAAGACTCGGAACCTTGTTTTGTCAGGTGAGTATAGTTAGAGGACACAACATAAATAGGTTTTGTAGACATAACTCGGATAGGTTGCTCACTCAGACAGGGAGAGGCAATGGAACCCGAGGCAAATATGTGGCAACGTCTTAGGTTAAGTGTTTTAAATGCAGTCAGGTAGGGCATCTGGCTAGAGACTGTGGAGGGGAAACACCCAGTTCGGGAAACGCAATCCGTCCCAATCAAGGCCGATGGACTGGGATACCGGATGCGACACCAGTACTATGCGGCCAGACATCCTTTGTGTAAGTGGGAATTTTTTTAAGGAACCATGAAATAATAGGCTAGGAGGCGATGAAGTAGGTGGGCAAAAGAAACATAATCCTAAAAAAACTAAAGGAGAGACAGCGGTTAGACTAGATGAAATAAATTTACAAAGGAGATCGGAGGGCACATATACGTTACCTCTAAATTTTTAAAAGGTTTTCAAACATGTTTGGGTGGTATGTAGACACATGTTATGGATTTTACTATGGCTGACATTTCATACAATTGCTCGAGCTGTAAAGGGTATATGGGCAAAAAATTACATATACACAAGAGATGGTGGTGACCAAATTTACGTAATAAGAGTGATAAGCGACTTAACTTTAACGCTTACTTAAGGTCTTCGCAGCACTGCGACGATACTTGTATAGAATTTCCATGTAATGTAGCGAGAGGGAATAAATTACTCCTATTGGTGGTTTCGGGATCGGATACCAGCTTGGTTAAATCCGCAGCTTTGGCGGTAGAGGAAGGAATAGATGACACACAGCAAAAAGAGCTCGTAAGAGCATTTGGAGGAAGAATTATGACAGAGGGAACAGTGATCGCTACAAATAATAACGAACCAGATCTACAGTTAAAGTTACATGTCGTACCGGAGGGAAGTGAGATACCGGCAGATGGGTTGCTGGGGAGAGATGAATTGTGGAATCGGTCAATGATTGATGCGCGAGCTAAATCGTTAAGTTTTTTTCATAATCAGACCAGAATAGCGACTTTACCGCTTATAAAAAATAGAGTTGAGAGTCACTGGGAGGCAGTGACAATCCCTTCCAGGTCCATAATGATAGTGCGAGTCAAAGCAAATATTCCGGACGGAGATATGGTGGTTGACAAAGCGGAAATTCTTCCTCAAGTCTACATTGAAGGTACGTTAGCTACCTTCAAAGGGGGGGTTGGTGTGATACACGTCTTGAATGTGAATACCAGGTGCGATTGGGGTTGGAACATGGTTCAAGGGGCTGGAGGCTTGGAGCCTAGGAGGTAATAAGCCTAGGAGGTGTGGGGCCATCGCGCTAAATCAGGGCGAATTGAGCAGATAATTGATGAAATTAACCTTAGTAATTATTTTAATCCAGAAGAAAGGAATCGCTAGTATAGTCAGGGAATTTCCGGAAGTATTACACCTGGAAGGCGAGGGCCTCTCTTACACAACAGTCTTGAAACACAAAATACCGATGGGCCCCTAAACAATTCCAGTCAATACTAGGCAATACAGGCTTCCCGAGATCCACAAAAAAGAAATAAAGAGACAAGTAGACAAAATGTTGGAGCAGGGAATTATTACTCCAAGTATATCACCTTGGAACTCGCCCATCCTACTGGTACCTAAGAAAATCGACAAGGACGGCAACCAGAAGTGGAGACTGTTGATTTCCGGAGGATAAAGGAGAGAACCCAAAAGCAGGTGTTCCCTATTCCCAGGATAGACGAAACATTGGATCAGCTGGGAAGTTGCAGGTACTTCAGCAATTTAGACCTGGCTAGCGGATACCATCAAGTATTAGTGGACTCAAGGGACCGAGAGAAAACAGTTTTCAGTACACAGACAGGTCACTATGAGTTTGTTCGTTTATCGGGGGCCCCCGCGACTTTTCAGCGGATAATGAATAGCATTTTGACAGGCCTCCAAGGTATGGACTGTTTTGTGTATCTAGATAATATCGTTACTCCTGGATGGAATTCAATAGAGCACGAAGAGCGGTTACGGAGGGTATTAGGTGCATTTAAGAAAAATAGATTAAAGCTACAAACTGAGAAGTGTCAATTCTTCAGACGGGAAGTGGTATACTTGGGACATAAGTGTTCAGAAAAGGGGATTGAATCTGAAAAGGTGAAATGCGTCCAAGATATACCCGCACCAAGAAACGTAAAGGAATTACAAGCGTTCCTTGGACTAATTAATTATTATCGGAAATTCATTCCACGAGCGTCCGAAATATCTCTTCCATTAAATCATTTATTACAGACGAATGTCAAATTTCAGTGGTCCGAACAATGTGAAACCGGGATGAAACAACTTAAGGCTGCGGTAACTAATCCCCCAGTACTTCAGTTTCCGGATTACTCCTAACCTTTCAATCTTACAACAGACGCGAGTAACGCGGTATTAGGTGCGGTATTATCACAAGGGGAATTAGGTAAGGATTTACGGGTGTACTACGCAAGTCGTGCATTGAATCCGACCGAGAGGAGGTATTCTACCATTGAAAAAGAATACCTAGCAATAGTATGGGCGGCTAGAAAATTTCGCTCGTTCCTCTTGGGTAAACATTTTAAGGTTTACACTGATCATAAACCTTTGAGAGGCATGGCTAATTTAAAGGATCAAGGCTCGAGATTTGGGAGATTTAGTTTAAAACTGCTTGAGTTCGATTTCGAAACTCTTTATAAGCCAGGGAAGACAAATCAAAATGCAGATGCGCTAAGCAGGATTCCGGCAGAGTTTGCGGTAAAAACAAGTGCACAGATGCGGAAGAATACAAAGGCAAGAAACCCAAGATCGAGCAATCCACTATAGCATGTATACACTTTGTATATATATGATTATATAAATGCATATTAAGGTGCATATAAAATATCATTAAATGGTTAAAGTACAGTATTGTGAATGTGCCTATGCAGCACATTTCCATCATTGACTTTAGCCATATGCAAGCAACCAGACTGCTGCAATATGAAACCTCACTTATGTGAGATAATAAAATGTATACATGCTCATCTGCTGTGTTAGTGCTTACCGGCGTACTAACACAATTATGTAGTCGCTAGTTTTAAGTTAAAGTAAGAGAATAATATCAAAAAAGAATTGTATATGAAACTAAACAGACACGTTTTTTTTATACCACCAATACCAATGATAGAGGACACTATAGGGGGTGGAGATGAGACCATTTTTTAACGGACCCAGAGGAAGTGCAAAGAAATTTGAGGCAATTTCATGATATGGGGGTAGGGGCCACCAGGTGGCGGTGCGAATGTATTTCCGAATTTGCCGTCAATTCAAGTGGACGGGAATGCAGCCGCAAATTAAAGATTACGTGGGAGCGTGTAAACTTTGTCAACGAAACAAGAGCGCTTGAGTTGAACGTATGCCAATGGTGATTACGGACACGCCACAATTACCATTCGAAAAAGTTTATATGGATTTAGTGGGGCCGTTGCCTCAGACTGCAGGAGGCAATAAATGGATTGCAACATCACAAGATGACTTTTCCAATCATATGTCCTGTGTAGCGCTATCGAACGCAGAAGCAGAGACAGTGGCTAAGGCATATTTTAATGAAATCATCTCACGGTTACAAATTCCCCTTACGTTAGTGACAGACAACGGAGCGAATTTTACCTCCAAAATGTTTAGGGCAACATGTAAATTATTGAGCACTAGGAAATTGTTCACAACGCCATACCACCCGCAGGCCAATGGATCATTGGAGAGAAGTCACAGTCCCCTCGCAGAATTTCTGAGTAGTTTCGTAGCAGAGGATGGAACGAACTGGGATGAATGGCTCCATTACGCTATGCATATCCACAACAATCACAGATACTCAGCAACCAGCAAACGCCCACAAGAATTCTTCTCGGATTTGATTTTGAGATGCCAGTATTATTAACAAGGAAACCCTCTCCATTGTATGAAATTGACGACTACTCTCAAATTTTAAAGTATCAAATACAACGGACCCATGAGCTAGCTAGGACTCAAATCATGGCAGCGAAACAGAATTCTAAGGAATATCATGACCAGGGAACCAAGGAGAGGCTGTTCCAAGTAGGGGATATGGTCTGGTTAAGAAACCAGCGAAGGAAAAATAAATTCTCCCCTGTTTGGGAGGGACCATACCGAGTGATACGGGTTCGTGAACCAGTTAACGTGCAGTTGCTAGTCAAGGAGAAAAACAAATGGTTTCATAAGAATCTGGTAAAGGGTGTTCGGGGTACCGTTGCAGACCGTATATAGTAAGGTAATATCCAACATAAATGTTTGGTATTGCTTACTGACATCAGGCAAATTTTTCGCCGATTTAATAATTCACTTAGTTTCTTTTGTTTAAGAAAGAGAAGATTATATATATGTATTTCGTAAAATAACATAGTAGACAAAGCTATCTATTTAGTTTAATTAGAAGGAATTCACAATTGTTAGAAGGAAGGCTAAAAGGTTGCCTATACTTTATATGTATTCGATACTAGGACAATGACCAGGAAGTAGCATTGGTTGACGCTGCGAATGACTATTGCGAATTAGATGTAAAGGAAAACTTTCGGGCCGAAGAGTTTTCCCGGAAGAGGGGAGGGATGTTGTAAATTGGAAAACTGTAGTAATTAATATTGAGATATATTAATATTGATATTTCAATATAGTATTAATATATTAATTTTGTATTGTAAACCGCCCCTGGAGTTTTTAGTAACTGTTGTATGGCGTGATATTTGCATGCCAATTGAATTGTTGCTAGTTGCTTACACCAAATTTGGGACCGGTAAATATTCTAAATTTGGGGTAAAGGCATGTGGATTGTTTGAGAGAGTAGGCAAGTTACATGTTTTTTGATATCAGCACGAGTATGTGCTACGGTTTTGAATTTTGTTTAATAAGTAATAATTAAATTAAACTTGTAAAATAAATAAATTAAAAAGACAATGAAAGTTTTGAGAAAATAACTATTGTAAAATATGCAGTGGAACAATATATATGTGGGGTGCAGATCTGGCAGCGCCAGCACATGAGCATAAGGAAGTAGAAAAGAAGGAGCAAACGAGTGGTGCAGAAAAAGACGTGTGAAGTAACGACGGTGTGCGCGGACAAATAAACAATTTTTCACTTATATTTTTTCAATTTAATTAATTAACTTTGTATTAATAAATTAATATAACCATAAACATATTTAAGATTTTAATAAAAAGGAATCCTACAAATTGGGGACTCAACCGGGATTTGATTTTCCGGCAATTGTGAAATTCAGTCTACACAATGACTTCCTTAAATGACTTCGTAAGCAGCAGCCTGCGCAGTAGCAGCAAAACCATAATAATAGCTTTGCACAAATTTATATATCAAGAAGAAGGTGATGGAAATAATCGAAAGAGATTGAGAGAATTTTCTGGATTCGATTACGACGAAAATGACAAGACGTGTGCTAGCAAATGCGAATATATTAAAAATAATTAGACTGAACGTGATTTGGTTTCAATTTGTATTGTACTAAATATAAGTTATAGTGTTTAAGATGTACAATTGCACATATTTCGAAATCTACGTAAAAATTTTTTTGTTGTCCGAAAACGTAAACGACGATGAATGTAATGACGAAGAAGGAGATGAAGAAGTCGATGATGACGGTGAAGATGACGACAGTAAACGCACTTTCAGAGGCGATGAACGTGAGTTTGAAAAATCCCGTGACGATATTGGCAATAAAATGTTTGAAGTGGATGATAATAATAAAGCAGCAGCGTACACACGTACAAAATATTTACAAAGAGAAGCACCAAAATTCGCAATGAACTTTCGCGATATAGAGGACTCAATTAGACCATTTGATGGCACAAATATCATTTCGGTAGAAAGGTGGATTGAAAAATTCGAGGAACAAGCTGCACTGATTCAGTTGTTAAATGAGTTTAGAACAAAAACAAATAGCACACAATTGCATGAGCATCTTAGTGCTCGCAAAATAAAAAAAGATGAAAATGTGTTTGAATATTTTTATCAAATGAAAGATATCGCATCTGGCGGCAATATCGAAGACGATGCGCTTATTTAGTATATAATAGATGGAATTAGAGACGGTTATGTAAATAAAATGATACTATATGGTGCAAAGAACCTTAATGAATTTACAGACAAATTAAAATCATATGAAACAATGTGTGAAAAAGTAAGCAAGTTAACGATTTTAAACAAAGCGAAAAGAAAAGTTTCTTAACAAATTAAACAGAAAAAAAAGGGGTGAAATGCTACAGTTGTGGTGAAAAGGGACATTTGTCCATAAATTGCAAATATAAAAATTGAGGTACTAAATGCTTTAAGCGCAACCATACGGACATATTTCTAAAAACTGTGAACAAGTCGAAAACAAAATAAATACGCGCAGCTTACAGCTAAAAAACAATTTAACTACCAAATCCATTTTTATTGGCGATTTACAGTGCGCAGCCATATTCGATACAGGCAGTAAATTTAATATAATTCTCGAAGACTTATACAACAAGTTGAATAAGCCTATCTTAGAGAAATGTAACGTATGTTTAATTGGTTTCGGTAGTGATCGCGACTCCAATAGGATTAAACCGATGGGACATTTTAAAAACTTAATTAAAATTGACGATAATGATTTCATACTAGACTTTTATGTCGTTCCAATTCGTTGCATGGACTAACAAATGATCATTGGCGAAGAACTACGTTTATATGCTGAAATTTTATTCAATCGTGATGGTATAAACGTTCGCTAAAATAATGAAAATTGACGTAATAAATGAGTGAGAATGCGAGACGACATGTACGCGAAATGGTCATAAATTATCAGCCGAATCAATGTAAAACAACACAAGTGGCGATGTACATAGTGCTCAAAGACGAAACACCCATTTATTCAAGGCCGCGCAGATTACCGTTCACTGAGAGGTGCATTGTGGATGATCAAGTGGATCAGTGGTTGAAAAATGGTGTAATTGAACGATCGGAGTCAGAATTCAGTAGGCCAGTTGTATTGATAAAAAAACGCGACGGAACACCACGCTTGTGTATTGACTTTAGAAGAGTTAATAAAGTATTGGTGAAACACCGTTTTCCGTTGCCACTAATAGAAGACCAACTCGATCGGCTACAAAGTGGTAAGGTGTTCAGTGCAATTGACTTAAAGAATGGATTTTTCCATGTGCCCGTGGAAGAATTATGTCGTAAATACACGTCATTTGTTACACATAATGGACAATACCAATTCTGTAGAGTGCATTTGGATTGTCGAACTCACCAGGTGTTTTTCAAAGACATATAAATGCGATATTTCGGGAATTAACTAATGAAGGTGTAGCTTTACCATACGTAGATGACATCATTATACCCGCAGAAAATGAAGAACAAGCCGTACAAAATCTAAAAGTTGTATTCCAGCCGTGTGCAGACTTTGGACTTGAATTGAACTTTAAAAAATGCAAGTTTCTAATGAGAAAAGTGGAATTCCTAGAGCGCACAATACAAGATTAAAAAATATCACCGTCAGAAGTTAAGGTTGAAATACAAATTGCCGCAAATATTAAAACAATTGGATAGTTTTCTTGGGTTGGCGAGTTATTTTAGAAAGTTTTTACCTGAATTCTCGCTAATTACTAAGCCTTTAACAAATTTAAGGAAACAAAATGTGAAATTTGAAATAAAAGATGAACAGATTACTGCATTTAATACGTTGAAGACCATCTTAAGCGAAAAACCGGTACTAAACATTTGTAATAAAAAATCTGAAACGGAAGTGCACATAGATGCTTCGGTAGAAGGATATGGAGCCGTTTTATTCCAAAAATCACCAGACGACGAACAATGGCATCCCGTGTATTATATGAGTAAAAAAACCACTGACGCACAAAGAAAATATACAAGTTACGAACTAGAAATATTGGCTGTTATTGAAGCTTTCAAAAAGTATAGAGTATACATTCTTGGTATGCATTTTAAGCTCGTTACTAATTGCAACGCATTTGCGATGACATTGGGAAAGAAATACTTGTGCATGAGAGTAGCCCGTTGGATATTGTTCTTAGAGGAGTACGATTACGAAGTTCAGCATCGTGTTGGTTCGCGAATGAAGCATGTTGATGCTTTAAGCCGCTACGCTGTTATGTGCATAGATGACGATAATATTCTTTCTAAAATATGGAGAGCACAGATGCAAGACGAAGACCTGAAAACGATATCGGATATTCTACAAGAAAAATCTTTATACAACGATTATTTTAAGAAAGGAGAATTGTTGTATAAGCTGAGAAACGACCAAGAACTTATTGTTGTACCTAAGAGTATGCAGCGTGAAATAATTAGACATGCACATGAGAAGGGACATTTTGAAGTAAAAAAAACAAATGAACTACTCCGAAATGACTATTTTATACCTCAGTTGGAAGAAAAAATACAAAAACACAGTATGAATTATATTCCATGTATCGTTGTGAATCGGAAGCAGGGTAAACAAGAAGGCGAACTACACCCATTGTTTAAAGAAAGCACACCATTACACACGTACCATGTTAATTTTTTGGGACCATTAGTATCAACGAACAAACAATATAAGCATATCTTTGTCGTTATTGACTCTTTTACTAAATTCTGTTGGATATATCCAACTCGAACCACATCAGCTAACGAAGCTATATCCCCATTGTGTACGCAAAGCATAGTTTTTGGCAATCCTAATCAAATAATATCAGATCGAGGCGGTGCTTTCTCTTCAGATGATTTTCGTAAGTATTGCGAGGGTGAAAGTATTAAACACATCAAAATTACTATGGGCTTAGCCAGAGCCAACGGACAAGTCGAAAGATGAAATAGCATAATTGCACCAGTTTTGGCAAAATTAAGTATGGAAGATCCAACTAAATGGTACAAAAATGTTGACAAAGTTCAGCAAATAATAAACTTCACGTATTGCAGAAGTACTGGAACGACGCCTTTTGAATTACTAATTGGTGTTAAAATGCAAACAAAGCAAGATATTCAGATCAAAAAATTTATCGAAGAGGAAATTACAACGATTTTTAATGAAGACCGAGAAGAAATGAGGCAACGCGCAAAGCAACAAATACTGAAAATCCAGTTAGAAAACAAGAATGCATATAACCAATGACGCAGGCCAGCCATAAACTACAAAGTAGGCGATGTAGTCGCAATCAAAAGGAAGCAGTTTTCAGGAGGACTGAAGCTAAAACCAAAATACTTAGGGCCTTACGAGGTCGAGAAAGTTAAATCAAACGATACGTATGATGTTATAAAAATCGGAAACAGCGAAGGGTCAAAGCGGACTAGCAGTTGCGCAGAGTATATGAAGCCTTGGGCAGTTGCTGACAATGACACTTCATTCGGGTCGAACGAATCGCAGGATGACCGATTGTGGGGTGCAGTCTGGCAACGCCAGCATATGAGCATAAGGAAGTAGAAAAGAAGAAGCAAACGAGTAGTGGAGAAAAAGACGTGTGAAGTAACGACGGTGTGCGCGGACAAATAAACAATTTTTCATTTATATTTTTTCAATTTAATTAATTAACTTTGTATTAATAAATTAATATAACCATAAACATATTTAAGATTTTAATAAAAAGGAATCCTACATATATAATAAGTCAATGCCAAAAAATAATTAATTTAAACTACTTAAAACAAATAAGTAAAAAAACAATTAAGATTTTAACGAAATAACTACTGTAAAGTATGTAATGGAATAGTATATATAATAAGGTAATGTCAAGAATATTTAATTTAAGCTACTTCAAACAAATAAGTTAAAAGACAATTAAGGTTTTGAAGAAATAGCTATTGTAAGATGTGTAATGGAATAATATATATAAAAACTGTAATGAACCCCTTTACTTGGGGCTGTCCATAGCTGGGACAGTTCAGCCGCAGCCAAGGTTTTTACAAGAAAATTTATACTTACATTGTGAGGTTAATTCTCTGAATCAGTGACTGTTGCTATTCTTGTTAGGTCAAATTAATTTAGAAACAAATCTTGTTCAATTCAATTCTTATATTTGGATATATATGGGCTTTTTCAGTTTTTTAAATTACAATCTTAGATCTAACGTGTAAATAATAAAGAGATGAGTGGTAGAAATAAAGAACTAACTAATAATATGTTTACATGCGAAGTAGTTTGCTTCTCAGTATTTCCGCTAGGCTACATTAACATAGTCTGATCATTTAACGCGATCATTAGTCTCATTATTTATATATTTTGCACGGCAGTATTAAGTACGCTAAGTTTATAGAGTTTTATAGCGATTACGCAAACACATTTTCGTTATATATATCTAGGTAGAGTGATAACAAGGCGTATTAGAGACACAATATTAATATCTTTTATTCTCAGCTATCTTTTATTGTCAGCTCGTAATGCGCGAACACTAGTCACTATATTTTATATATTTTCGCATGGTAGCATTAAGTACGTTAAGTTTATAGAGTTTTACAGTGATTACGGGAACACATTTTCGTTATATACATATCGGTAGACTGATAACGAGGCGTGTTAGAGACAAAATATTAATTTCTTTTATTCTCCCGCAGGGCGATATTAAGACATTGTCAGTGTTCAATCACGAACATGAGTTTTGACCTCCGGCAGAATGTTCAATCATGAACATGAATTTATAACATAAATTTAATTATTATAGTTTATATCATCACCTAAATTCTTAGAATTATGTACTAAGGAAAAATATAGATAAATAGTAACATTTTTTAGCAACCGTATTTAAATTATTAAAATAAAATATATTCATAAAAACAATAGGAGGAAAATCCCAAGTGTTGGGACTTCCGTCCTTTTTTAACCTTTTTTAACCTTTTTTGACAAATGTAATACAGTCCACTAAAATCATAATAATTTAACCTTGATGTAGAAATTAGTCTTAAAATATTTTTGTATAAAAACACAACATTATTTTAAATGAAATTAGTAGCTAAAAATTACTCAGTGTGTGTACTTTAATTTATTAAATGTACATTTTGGTCCTTCGAGACATAAAGTGAAATTGAGTACAGTGCGATACAAGCGTGGACTGAGGCTTAAACATCGGTGCCAAAAATTGAAATATAGTGCAAAAAGCATTGATCGAGATTTAAATATCGGTACGGTAAAAAGAAAATGGATCCATCAAAATTATTAGCTCTGCTAAAACAGCAAAGAGCAATATATGACGATGTTAAGAATATCGAGAAGAATAGCAGCAAACGTGAGTTGCGTGCAAATACAATAAAAGAACGTTTAGATAAACTACAAGGATTATGGAATCAATTTAAAGATAATCACGAGAAAATACTCTTAACGGAGAATAAGGAAGACAAATATTTTAAAGAGGACTTTTACACTACAGTGCATCAAAAAGTGATTCAGGTGAAAACAATGCTCGAAGAAATAGTTAAAAGCAAAGATAGAAATGCAGAATCTGTTGAAAGCAAAAGTGTAGACGAGAAAATAACGGAAAGTCAAATTGAGAAAAATAAAATCAACAATCTAGTAGAGCAATACAACAATAACATCGCAAGGTTAAGACAGATGTTAGAAAATCTTGACCATTATGATACTGTCACGCGATTGGAACAACTTAATGGAATCTGGAAAAGAAAGTTCGAAGACATTAGAAGTATCTATAAGAAGCTGGTTATTGAAATGTCGTACAATGAAGTAGACATTATGAATGATTATGATGAGATTGAAGACCAATACGATAAGGCGTTAGATGAATTAGCCAATAAAATGGAAAAATTACGTGAGGGGAACAACGTTAAGCTTGACTGCATTAGAATCCCAAATTTCAACGGTAATATTGAAGAATGGTCGTCTTTTCATGATCTATATAAAAGGCTTATCCATGAGGATGGAAAAATTTCGAATGTTGAGAAAATGTATCGACTCAAAACATTAGTAAAAGGAGAAGCAAGCAAGCTGATACAACATCTACCGGTGTCGGAATTGAATTATGCTGTAGCTTGGGAGATTTTGTCGCAAAGGTACGAAAATGAAAGAATGTTGTTTACAATATTAGTCGATAAATTGCTCGATCAACCATCTGTATATAATGATTCAGCGTCAAGTTTGAAAAAGTTGCTTGACACATCGATAGAATGTATCCAGGGGCTGAAGGCAATGGGTATAAAAACGAATGAAGCAGATCCAATAATAGCAAGGATTATAATCAGGAAGTTGGATAAGGAAGGATTACGGCTATATGAGCAAAATATAAAAAGGACAAAGGAGATTCAAAAAATGGACGATGTATTACAGTTTCTGGAGCAGCAATACCAAGCAGCAGAGGCGATTAAATCTAAGAAACAAACTAATAATGTAAAGTCTTTTCAAAAAACAACAGCGACAACTATAGTAGCAAATGATTACCAGTGCTTTTACTGCAACAAAAAAGGACATATGGCAATAAAGTGTTATGAGTTTCTAAAGCTACAAGTCAAGGACAAAAATACATGGGTAAAAGACGCTAAAATTTGTCGCGTCTGTTTATCGCATAAAACTACAAAAAGATGCAATAGTAAGACAAAATGTCAAGATTGTGGGAAGTGGCATAATACTCTTTTGCACATTAATTCAGGGCAAAATAATAACACATCAACATTAACAATGAATACGGGCACAGCAGAAAATGTGTTACTTGCAACGGCGCAAGTGCGCGTAAAAAGTGTTCAAGGTGAGATGATTATGTTAAGGGCACTAATTGACCAAGGGTCGCAAACTACAGCTGTATCAGAAGAAGCGGCACAAATATTAAATTTACCAAGGAAAAAAGTAAAAATGGAGGTGCAAGGGCTTGGAGGAACACCGGTTGGCGTTGCAAAGGCAAAAATAAATCTTCAAATTCACCCACGATTCACCAGTAAATATAAAATAAATGCAGAAGCATTAATTTTACCATCATTGGTATCTTGTCAACCGGATAAAACCTTTAGCTATAATATAGATAAGTGGGAAAATATGACCTTGGCGGACCCAAATTTTAATAAATCCGATAGAATTGACATAATCATAGGAAGCGATCTTTACGGAGAAATTCTTGAAGGCGGTCTACTTAAAAAAGATAAAATATTGGCGCAATCAACAAGTTCGGCTGGATATTATCAGGTATTTTACAAGCAAAAAGAAGCATTAAAGGATTCATCTCTTCCAACGTCGTCAACATAGAGAAGTTTTGGGAAATAGAAGAAATTCCAGAGGATGAAGATTCATCAGAAGACGGATATTGTATGAAAAATTATGCTGCGACAACTACCAAAAATGAAGATGGACGATTTGTAGTTGAGTTACCTTTCAAAGAAGAACACCAACTTGGCGACTCATACAAAATGGCGATGGCACGATTCATAAATTTGGAAAGAAAATTACAGGCAAACCCATCATTAAAGAGAGAATATGTCGAATTCATGAAAGAGTATCTAGCTGATGGGCATATGAAAAAAGTAAGTTCAAAAAGACAGGGAAAATATTATCTACCTCACCAAGCAGTAGTAAGAGCGAATAGTATCACTACTAAGGTGAGAGTAGTTTTTGATGCTTCGGCAAAGACCACGAATAAAAATAGTTTAAATGATGTATTATATGTTGGCCCAAGGTTGCAAAGGGATATCTTTGATATATTGTTGAAGTTTCGACTGAAAAAATTTGCCATAGTTGCTGACATAGAAAAAATGTATAGACAAATATGGGTGAGTAAAAATGATCAGAAATACCAACATATTTTGTGGAGAAGCGAGATTAATCAGCCAATTGAAGAATACAAGTTAACAACTGTAACTTACGGTATTGCCCCTGCTTCATTTTTAGCTATAAGAACTTTATTTGAAATAGCAAATGAATGTCAGGATAATCAGATATCGAAAATAATTAAAGACGATTTTTATATGGACGATCTTCTAACTGGCGGTGATACAAAAGAAGAGTGCAAAAGTGTTCGGCTAAGGATATCGGCGCATTTGGAGAAGTATGGATTTCATTTGAGAAAATGGTGCTCAAACAGCATGGATATAGTAGAAACGGTGGAAAAATCAAAAGACAATGAGGTCATTGATATAGATAAAGAAGAAAGTATAAAAACGCTTGGCTTGCAATGGAATCCTAACAATGATATATTCATGTTTAAGATAGCAGAAAGTAGAGACGTCTATATAACAAAAAGAATGGCATTATCGTATCTAGGTAAAATATTTGATCCATTAGGACTATTGGCTCCAGTTACAGTATTGGTTAAGTTATTTGTGCAGAAGCTCTGGATAAGTAATTTAGATTGGGATATGAAATTAAATGAAGAAATGATGAAAGAATGGAAAAACATTGTGCAGAACTTAGACGCAATACAAACAATCAGAATTGAGAGATGGGTAGGAGTTACCGGAAATGATGAAATATGCCTGGTGGGGTTCGCTGACGCATCGGAAAAGGCCTACGCAGCAATAGTGTACATAAAAACGCACGCAAAGGTGTCCATAATAGCAGCAAAAAGTAAGGTAAATCCTATAAAAAATAGAAAAACATTGCCGAAGCTTGAGCTGTGTGCAGCGCATCTATTGGCAAAATTATTAAATAAAATTCATAACATAATTAACAGAAAAATAAAAATGTATGCATGGAGTGATTCCACGATTACATTATGCTGAATAAAAAGCAATTCAAGCAAAAATAAATTTATTAGGTCAAGAGTAAATGAAATAAGCTCGTTAATTCCAAGCGCCAATTGGTTTTATGTGCGATCAAAGGAAAATCCAGCAGACCTAGCATCCAGAGGAATTCAGCCGGAAAAGTTAGAGAACCAATCGTTATGGTGGAGAGGTCCAAACTGGTTAAACGATGATAGAATGACATGGCCAAAAGAACAAATGGCAGCTAAAATAATAAATATCAGTAAATTAAGAGAGGAAGACTTATTTAATCAGCTCATCGAGAAATATTCATCTTTTAGAAAATTAAGTAGAGTGGTAGTATATATTTTTCGTTTCATAGACAGACTGAGGAAGGCTAAGTCTCCAGAATATCTAACTGTAGAGGAGTTTAGAAGAGCAGATGCAGCTATTTTTAGAAGTCATCAGACAACACAATTTTTTACGGATATAAGCAGATTGAAAAATAGCTGTGAAATAGATCATCGAAACAAAATGGTAAATTTAAATCCGTTTTTAGACAAAAACCAAGTTTTGAGAGTTGGAGGTCGATTAATCAATGCAAAAATTGGTTTTGATAAAAAGCATCCAATAATTATAGCAAAAGGTCATTTGGCGAATTTGATAATAAATGAAGCACACCGAGAAACATTACATGGTGGACATCGATTGATGGAAAATGTTATAAAAAGAAGATATTGGATATTTGGACTTAAAAACTTGATTAAGAAATGTATACGTGAATGTGTAAGGTGCACCCGTTATAAAGCATTAAAGCAGAAGCAGCTTATGGGTGATTTACCAGAATATAGGGTCAATGTGTCTGCTCCGTTCGCTCATTGTGGAGTAGATTACGCTGGACCATTGCTAATAAAATGTTCTAAAGGGCGAGGCCAAAAAACTTTTAAAGGGTACGTAGCGGTATTTGTATGTATGGCAACTAAAGCTTTGCATTTAGAGTTGGTAAGTGACATGACATCAGACTCATTTCTGGCGGCGCTGAAGCGATTGTTTGCACGCAGAGGCAAATGTTCACATATATACTCAGACAACGGTACTAACTTCGTTGGAGCATCCAAAAAATTAGATAAGGATTTACAACAGGCTATTAAAAGCAATGTGAGTGCAGTTTGTGCATTGGAAGCAGAAGGTATAAAATGGCATTTCATTCCACCGGCAAGTCCTCATTTTGGAGGTTTATGGGAGTCGGCCGTGAAGTCAATAAAACACCACTTGAAAAGAGTTGTTGGCG
>NC_051846.1:118576939-118666644 GCF_002237135.1 Teleopsis dalmanni | reverse complement strand
ATATAATATAAAAAATATAGCTCAAAACTATAAAAATAAAATATAATAAAAAATATAGCAATATAATATAATAAAAAATATTGAAATATAATAAAATAAAAAATATAGAAATATAAAATAATAAGAAATATAGAAATATAATATAATAAAAAATATAGTATAATATAATAAAAATCTAGTGATATAATATGATAACATGTATAGTAATATAATATAATAAACACTATAGTACTATGACATAATATAATATAATAAATAATATAATATAATAAAAAAAAATATTAAAATATAATAAAATAAAAAATAAAGAAATATAAAATAATAAGAAATATAGAAATATAATATAATAAAAAATATAGTATAATATAATAAAAATCTAGTGATATAATATGATAACATGTATAGTAATATAATATAATAAACACTATAGTACTATGACATAATATAATATAATAAATAATATAATATAATAAAAAAAAATATTAAAATATAATAAAATAAAAAATAAAGAAATATAAAATAATAAGAAATATAGAAATATAATATAATAAAAAATATAGTATAATATAATAAAAATCTAGTGATATAATATGATTACATGTATAGTAATATAATATAATAAACACTATAGTACTATGATATAATAAAAATAATAATATACATATAATATAATATAATATAAGTATATTTAATATAATTATAATATAATATAATATAAACATAATATAATATAATATAAACATAATATAATATAATATAAACATAATATAATATACTATAAACATAATATAATATAATATAAACATAATATAATATAATATAAACATAATATAATATAATATAATACAATATAAACATAACATAATATAATATAATATAATATAATATAATATAATATAATATATAAAAATAAATATAATAAAAAATATAGCAATATAATATAATAAAAAATATTGAAATATAATAAAATAAAAAATATAGAAATATAAAATAATAAGAAATATAGAAATATAATATAATAAAAAATATAGTATAATATAATAAAAATCTAGTGATATAATATGATAACATGTATAGTAATATAATATAATAAACACTATAGTACTATGACATAATATAATATAATAAATAATATAATATAATAAAAAAAAATATTAAAATATAATAAAATAAAAAATAAAGAAATATAAAATAATAAGAAATATAGAAATATAATATAATAAAAAATATAGTATAATATAATAAAAATCTAGTGATATAATATGATAACATGTATAGTAATATAATATAATAAACACTATAGTACTATGACATAATATAATATAATAAATAATATAATATAATAAAAAAAAATATTAAAATATAATAAAATAAAAAATAAAGAAATATAAAATAATAAGAAATATAGAAATATAATATAATAAAAAATATAGTATAATATAATAATAATATAATATATAATATTATAATAATATATAATATAATATATAATATTATAATAATATATAATATAATATATAATATTATAATAATATATAATATAATATATAATATTATATAATATAATATAATATATAATATTATATAATATAATATAATATATAATATTATAATAATATATAATATAATATATAATATTATATAATATATAATATAATATAATTTATAATAATATATAATATAATATATAATATTATATAATATATAATATTATATATAATATATAATAATATATATTATATTGTATGGTATATTATATTATATCATATAATATAATATAATATAATATAATATAATATAATATAATATAATATAATCTAATATAATATAATATAATATAATATAATATAATATAATATAATATAATATAATATAATATAATATAATATAATATAATATAATATAATATAATAATTACTCAAGTTTCACGTAATTCTTTTCATAACTTATCTTGTTCCATTTTACAGTTTTGCTGGGATGCTTACCATTGCCCTTCTAATATTCATCTTGGTTACTTTTAACTAAATTAATTAATTTTTAGTGTTTACAATTTTTATACTTTATTTGTACACAACACAACAAAAAACATTTGTTACAAAAAAACATTTGATATATTTTCAAAGTGATGCCAATTTATTTCAACCATAATTACTGTTGTTCTTTCACAACTCTAAAAAACCGAACTAGTATCTATTATATATCGTAAAAAAGAAATTCCTATACATAATAAAATAGTATCTTTTATACATATGTATATTATATGTATTTTATTTACAATAAAATGTAAAATATCTGTCCGCTCAGATTTGTTTATTTTGATAAACTAAAGATATTGATATGCAATGCTTCATTGTAGATATACATTATAATTAAATGGATTATACGTAAAAAATAACTTATAAGTTTTTAGTTAAACAAAGCCGGAGACGTATGGCACATGAACTATCCTTACTTAGATTATTTATAAAGGGATATAAGTGATATAAAGGGAGTAATAATATAAAGGGATCAGAGTGCACACTTTTTATTTTAAAAAAGATTTATTACGCTTGTGTTTTTGTTAAATTTAAATAATACAAATATATACATATATATAAAAATAAAGTATTATTAATTAATACTTAATTAATTAATGTTTATGTAGGATTTGAGGAAGGAAAAGCTGGAGATATACTGCAGTGAGATAAATTGCATTAGTGGTGACTCAAAAAAGATCTTCTCTTAAAGTCTGTTGGCTCGAGGTCATATGCTGTTCTCCACAATATATACAGTCCAAGTAAACCAATAACAAAGTCGTACTAAGAGCTTTATTATATAATGGATAAACATTATACGTCTCCCACGATCCAAAGAGCGAAGAAAGTTTCATATTGCACTGATAAGAGAAGATGACACGATTTCGAAATGGTGCACTAGAACAAAGCAACTAGCGTTAAATTGCAAGTTCGGTGTGCAAGTTGAGTCTTTTGTTTTGGACCGGTTTAATGTTGGATTTCGCTAGATGAAGCACTACGCAAAGCACTCATTATGGAAGTGAAACAAAAAGCAAGACTGCAATGAAATGTTCAAATTAAAACAAGATACAAGAGCGGCGTTAAATATGCCAGGAATAACATAATAAAAATTACAATCAAAGTTCAACTTGCAATCAACAAAGTGAAAAATAATGCAATCACTGTGGGTGAAGAAATCATGCTTCAAAAAATTGTAGATACAAAAATAGTAAATGCAATCAGTATGGAAACATTGGACACAAAGCATCAGGGTGCAGGAATTTAAAAATTAGTAAGAATAACAATATCAGTATCAGTATGTTAATTATTTGTGACCAAACAATTTTAAAAAATGTTTTTTGCAGGCTAATTGGTCAAATCTTTTGTTTTTTATATTGTTGTTAAAAATATAAATAAAAGTTAAGAAAAATGAAATCACAATTTACTTTTGCAATAATTTTTATTTTTATTTTTTTCGGTATTTCGATTTTAGTCTAAAGTCATCTTCAGGAAACTAAACATTAAATTCAAATACTAATCAACATATTAATACATAGTGATGGACTAGAGCATAAATGTATGTGTTAAGTTTTATATTAAATTTAGTATAAAAATTAATTATTAATAATCATAATTATTATTATAAATGTCATATTAATTATATATAAATATATTAATTATCATAATTATTGTATGTGTAAATAAGTACTTTAATTTAGTTTCTTATTCTGTCTTTATTGTTGTTATTATCTCATATTTTTAGCAATGTTGCTGGTTCTCACAATTAAATATTCGCATGCTATCACCGTGCCAGACGTAACATGATCATCTTCACACGCCACTGTGCGAGGTTGATAAGCATTATGTTCATTTTCTTTTATCGTGTGTTCGTTGTGAGTTGCAGCAATAGGCAAGCTGCTGCGACAATTCTGTTGTTCCCACAGGTGCAATATGAGTTGACGCATGGCATAAGTGATAGCACATTCAAGTCATCAAATTTGTGAAGCAAGTTGGTATATGGCAAAACACATATACCAGCTTGCTGACTGCAATAAATAGTATAACTTTAGGTAATGCACATATTTCCCACGTATGCCCTTGGCTTTGAATGTTCAAAGTCCATCGGATAACAAATCGTGGGAACTAGGTGCATTTCCTCTTTTACCATAAGCTTAGTATTAATAATTAATAATAAACACATATATATATGTAAATATATATATATGTTTATATACAATACGTAACTGGTTCATGTGCCGGATTGCGTAAGTGAATGCTTAGCTGGTTAATGTGCCGGATCAGCTAAATCCGTATCAGACTAGATACGGATGAAAACATAACGTGTAAACGCTAAGCTGGTTTAAGTGCCGGATTGGCTAAAAGCCGTATCAAACTAGGTACAGTACATAACAGTATGTGTATATATATATACATATTTACATATATTCGTACGTAAATGTATGTAAAGAAAAATACAATGTTTTTTTTTATATAATACAAATGTTTAATACTAAATTATTAATATACTTGTTTATTGATGTATAATACTTTTATACATCTGGGCACAGTTGTCAACATCAGTTTTAAAATTAAGCCTTGTGTTAGGTGGAATTTTTAAAATTGCGAGCATCTCAAAGAAGTATCGTTTACGATGATTATTTTATTGGCGTAGAATTTTCACATTTTCTAAATTCAGCTCATGGTGTGTAGAAATACAATATGAAGCAAGGGCTGTTTTGGCTTCCACACCGACCTTATTTTTTATGCTGTGCTTATGACCAGCCATTCTAGTTTTTAATTTATTTTTGGTCGTTCCAACATATACTTGGTCACATACGTCGTACCCGTCACATTTGCAACTGATTTGGTATACTACGTTTGATTTGTAATAGTAATATGTATAATGCTTTTATATATTTTGTTATCCTTATTAGTAGTATCATTCTGAAAGTTGTTAATATTTTTGATAATCTGTTCCACATTGGAAGAGGGAAAATCATTTCTCTTTAAAATTCTTCGCAATTTTTTTTGTAAATCATCATGGAAATCATCATTTCGTCATGATTCTAGGCTTAGACATCATTTCTTCAATGCAAAGGTTCACCAGTTTCAAGTGAAACTAGTGAACCCATCGGCATCCCTTTTCTTTGTGTGAGTAATTTATTTTCGAAAATGAAATAATTATTATCTTTAAGACAAAAGTATAATATATCAAAAAATAAGGCTTTTTAATTGCTGTAAATGTCTTTATTTTGTTCCATTTTTTCTTTATAATTTTTAAAGCCAAGTCAAGAGGTATACTAGGAAATAAAGAAGTAACGTCAAAAGAGATCATTTTTTCATTATCATATACAGTGACTCCATCGCATAATCGGACAAGCATTTGTTCGATATAAATGTGCTCTAAACTTTAAAAAAAATGCTAAAAATATGACTTTTTTTGCTTTAATTAATACTTAACATACTTATCTATCTAAATTATAAAAAAAAATAAAACATTTCTCATAATAACTATTAATTTAAAGTAAAAAACAACCAACACAATTTTTTGGGCTCAACACATAATCGGACAAACTGAAGCAGCAATGCTAAAAATACTGTTATTTTACAAATATGCACTTCAAAACTACAGTAATGAATATCACAACAATGTTTCTTACATTAAGATAAATATAAATTATAAAATTGTAACATAAATTAGTATTAAAATGGCACCAAATGGAAAGCAATCTACTGTCGAAATTAGGCAAGTAATAATTAAATTGAATTTCGAAGGTAAAACCGTTAGAGAAATTGCCAATTTAGTTGGAATAAGTCAATCTACTATTCAAGACATTATTAAGAGGTCCCATTATGAGTTTAGGCTGGCCAATAAGAAAAGAGCAGCTTAAGGCACTATAGTAAATGATCGAGAAAAGCGTTCGATATTGAAAGAAATAAAGAAAAATCCTTTCAAAACCGCAAAAGACCTTAAATTATCATTAAAACCCCGCCCTGGGAAAGATATATGCTTAAATACTATTCGCAATACATTACATAAATTCGATAACCACGGAAGAATTGCCAAAAAGAAGCCGTTTATAAGTATTAAAAATAAAAACAAAAGAATAAAATATGCTAAGGAATATTTACTAAAAACAGAAGGCTTTTGGAATCAAGTAAATTGATGGTAAATCATCTTAAACACATTTTCATTGATAATATTCATTTTTTTAAGGTTTTGTTCACTGAATAAAGTAAATTTATTCTGAATAGATCTGATGGTAAGATGTTTGTATGGCGTAAACCAAATGCAGAATTCAATCATCACAACACAAAAACCACTATAAAACATGCAGGAGGCTCTGTTATGGTTTGGGGTTGTATGTCAAGTGCGGGAGTGTGTAATTTGCATTTTATAGATAGTAAAATGGGCAAATCTGAATACCTCGACATTCTGAAACAGAATATAAAACAAAGTGCAGAGAAATTGAGTATCGCAGAAAATTTTCATTTTTATCAGGACAACGATCCCAAGCATACGTCAAGCGTAGCAAAGCTTTGGTTGATCCATAACTGCCCCAAGCTAATTGACACACCTGCACAGAGCCCAGACCTGAATGATATTGAGCATCTTTGAAAGGAATTAGCTAGGAGAGTGTACCAAAAAAAATTTAACACAATAGTACAGCTAAAGGAAACTTTACTCGAAGCATGGTACTCTATTGAGCCAGAAGTGTGCCAAAAATTGGTAAAATCAGTTCCAAATCGTCTTCAGGCCGTTCTGGATAACAAAGGATATGCAACAAAATATTTAATGCCACATTTCTGCATTTTTAACATGGATGCTTAATTTTGTCCGATTATGCGTTGAGCCCAAAAAATTGTGTTGGTTCTGTTTTCTACTTTAAATTAATAGTTATTATGAGAAATGTTTTATTTTTTTTATAATTTAGATAGATAAGTATGTTAAGTGTTAATTAAAGCAAAAAAAATCATATTTTTAGCATTTTTTTTAAAGTTTAGAGCACATTTATATCGAATAAATGCTTGTCCGATTACGCGATGGAGTCACTGTATGTAGGAATGTTAATTTTATTTTTATATATAAATTCTATTGCATCTTTTACATTATAGTTAGAGTTTTTTGTTAAGTTCTTCAGAATGGACGCCATATATTGACATAATTTATACGCTGGTGAATTAATACAAGAACAAATGGACCTAAGGGGCATATTCTCCTTAAGGATCTTCGGTAAGCCATATATTCTAACATAGGAGGATTAGCAATGTTGACTGTTAAATTTTCTTTCTCCTTTTTATCAATAATGTGGTCATCATATAATATATTTACTAAGGTTTTATTTTTAGTTTGTAATGACGTTGTAGGATCTTTTCTTAAAACTCTATAAGACATTATATCATTTAACATGCTGTTCATTTTTGAATCATAATCTACTTTTGTTATGGCAACAGTTTGTTTGTTTGTTGCCTTTGTCTGATTTTACTATAAATATATTATTATTTTTTAGTTTGTTCTACTGTTCTTAAAATAAATTTCTGTTTTGCATTATGCTTTAATTGACGTTTGTTGGTTTTACCATGTTAATAAAATTTGTTTTTGCAATATCTTGCTTATCTTTGTTTTGCAAAGTTTTCATGCAGTCCTCTCCATCTGTTATGTATTGGAGAAGAGGAAAGCTTTTTTTAGAGAATGGTAAAGCGAATTTGGGGCCAAGAGAAATGAGCCATTGTATTTCTTGTGGGAACTCAATGTTTGTTTTGTTTATAAACCAGTCGTCTTTTTGATTCATGTTAAATAATTTTAATAAATTTTGTTTTAATTTTTGGAGTTTATTATCTAAAACTTTAATTTTATTTTCTCTCAGTTTTGTGTTTAAAATTTCTTAACTGTGGATAAAGAAATCAGCATCCATTTTAGTCAATTCAATTTAAATCATACTGTTAATTTCATCTAAATCTCTTTTAATATTATTTAACAGAATATGTTTTTGTGAAATGATCAAATTAAGTATTTTATTATGAAATATATCAATATGTTTTCTTAACGTCGTGTTAATTTTGGCTATAATGTTTAATGTTCAGGTTCCTGAAGATGAGTTTAGATTAAAGTCGAAATATCGAAAAAAAAAAAAAAATTATTGCAAAAGTAAATTGTGATTTCTTTTTTCTTGATTTTTATTTATATTTTTAACTACAATATAAAAAACAAAAGATTTGACCAATTAGCCTGCAAAAAACACTTTATTAGTATCAGTATGGAAAGATTGGACACCTAGCATCAGGGTACATAAATTTAAGAATAAAAATATATGATTTGTATCAGAAAAAAATTATGTGCTAAAAGAAATAGCGATTCAAATTTTTCTCTTTATAATGTGACTTCTGAAATTTTAAGTAATGATGAGTTCAAAATTCCAGTGACAGTCGATAGACTATTTGTACAGTTGGCATGTGATACGGGAACATCTTGTAGTTCAGCACCTTTATCGTGGCTTAAAAAAACAAGTAAGTCTTATACCATGTACAACGACTTATGTTGGTTATGGTGGTAATAAAATTAAAACTATACGCTAGTAACATATGATAGTAAGATAAATTATATATTGTGGTACTACCAAAAATATAATATTTGTAGTTCGACTCAACCGTTGCTTAGTAGAGATTTTTTAAGTTCGTTTAATTTTCGTTTGAAACAAATATGTAATATAAGCCAAACAACAAATGACTCTGTAGTTATTGATGAAATTAAAAAACAATTTGTAGAAGTTTTTAATGGGCAATTAGGTTCATATAAATCTAAATAGATTTCGTTACCTATTTCTGAAAATGCCAAGCCAATATTTTGCAAAGCATGACCCATACATTTTGCTTGGAAGAAAAGTATTGAAGAAAAGTTTAACTAATTAATTAAAACGATTTTTAAGAACCCATTAATAATTGTGGTTGAGGTACTCCGTTGGTGCCTGTACCAAAACCAGATGGTGAAAGAAGAATTTGTGGGGATTACAAAACAACGATTAACAAATATTTCGTCTTCTTCTTCATTCTATTACGTTCCCAGGGAAACTAAACGCCATAAACAACAAATATTTATATGATTATAAATACCTCTTGCCAAGAATTATAGAAATTTTTGCAGCTTTAGAAGGAGGTAAACTTTTCATCAAACTTGATCTTTCTAATGCATACAATCAACATATTCTGGATGAAAAGTCACAACTTTTGTGTACTTGGTCTAGACATATTGATACACTTAAAAGGAAGAGTATGTCTTTCGGTATCAAACCGGCAGCATCAATATTTCAAAAAATAATGAAAATGTTATTACGTGGAATACCATACATATATAGTTGTGACAAATTGACATAACAATTTCTGGAAAAAATTTAAAAGAACATATTGCTAATTTGAAATTAGTATTAAATAAATTAAAAAATTCTGGATTAGAAATTAATTTGCAAAAATGTTAATAATTTCAAAGAAAAATTTCATATTTAGGATTTACTATAGATAAAAATGGTCTTAGTAAAAATCATGAACGGATATCTTCTGTGTTAAATGCACCTATACCTAATAATTTTTCTGAGTTAAGAGCATCCATAGGAATGGTTAACTATTATTCAAAGTTCATTGTTAGCCATACTCTATTGAATAGAGTATTGTATTTCGCAGATTCATTGCGATGAAACTATGAATGAAAGTTAGACGCAACTAGACATGATCTAATTCTTTTAAAAACATTTGTTGCTGTTTTAAATGGAATAATTTCCAATTTAAAAGGAAATCAGTTTACTTCATTTACTAGTAAGAGTCTAGAATTAGCAGTTATCTGAGGATGGCTGTTTTGGAGATATTCTATTGTTATTCCTCAAAAACTTAGACAAAGTGTTTTACATAATTTACATGAATCTCATTTAGGGGTTGTCAAAACCAAATCAATAGTTTGATATTATATCTGGTGGCCCAATATAGATGTTGATGTAGAAAATTTGATTAAAACTTGCATTGCATGTCAAGAACTTTTAGCAATCCCAGAAAAAACCACTTTAATACCGTGTACTCCAACTGATACTGTATAGAGCAGACTTCATATAGACTTTGCAGATCCTATTAAAGGTTTTTATTTATTTGAAATAGTTGATTCTTTATTTAACGAATAAAGTATATCAAACCAAAAATATGTCTTCAAGTTTTGTGATATCCAAATTAAGATAATTATTTTGTCGTTTTAGAATTGTTAATACAATTATAAGCTATAATGGTAGACAATTTACATCAGAAGAATTTAAAGTTTTCACTACAAACAACAAAATAAAATATATCTTGACCGCACATGGTCAAAAATACTAAAATACTAAAATACTAAAAAAATCCTTATATGCAAATCTGCGTGATCAAAGTGAAACAAATTTTGAAATTGTTTTAAGTAGATTTCTAATGGATTAACAAAACACCAAACACTGCTCTACTAATGAGTCTCCAGCAAAGATTTTCGTAGGTAGAAGCATAAGAACTAGATTCGACTTCATGAGACTTCCATTAACTAAAGATGAAATAATATACGGTCAAGAAAGAAGCATTAATAATTACAAGGGTAAACGAAATGTTGATTTTGATTTAGGCCAGAATGTGTACCACTTTGACTATGAACTACCGTGTGCGTGCAAACAAAAATAACTCCGTAACTTTTAGGGTTTTTTCTCAGTAAAAAACGTAGAAGGTGATATTAAACTTAATATAAACAATCGAGATAGGGACTCTTAAATAAAATTTATAAAAATCATAATACCCAAATTAAAATAAAAAAATAAAACATTGCTATATTTATATACATATTTTTTTTTTTCTACGAAAATGAATTTTGACTTTGTTTTTTGTTTACCTCTAAATACACACATTCAAAAACAGGTGATTAGGATGGCTTGAGTGCAATCAATAAACTTCAATGGCCGATTAAATATGTTTTCCCTAACATTCGGTACCAATGACGATATCAATAAAATTTTCAATTTACAGTTTTCATCAACATCTAATGAGATATCTGAAGTCATTGAAGTCATTAAAACTACTAATATTAAACTAAAACTAAGGAAATCACCTGGATTAGACCTGCTTACTTCCATCGAATTAAAAATATCATAGAAAATACATTCAAAAGCAAAAAGGTATGTTCAATTGCATTTTTCGACGTGTTCAGAATTAAACACAACGATGTTTTCTCGGATATATGTCCTATAAATACTGGCGTTTCTCAAAGCAGCATACTTGGTCCGTTATTATAATTTTTATATATCAGTGATACCCCGAGTACAAATAATTGAACTGTAACTACTTTTGCTGGTTGATACAGCATTATTTACAGTGGGCGAAACAGAAGTAATATCAACATAAAACCTTCAAGTTGCTCTCAACGCTATGTTAGAATGAGCAAAAAAATGGAAGATAAAATTCAACAGCCAAACAACCGTAAACATGGACTTTTCGTACAAAAATTAGAAAAAAGAATTAGAACAAAATTATAATATCAAATGCCATTCTGAGTATGATATTCTTTACAACAATTCTTCAGTCACAGGATATCCTGGAAACGCACACACCCTTTGAAAATTCAATAAGTAATAATAATGAAAATACTTTGATTGATAGTAATGTACATAACTTAAGACCACGTAACTTAAGATTTTGAATTATTTATAGTTTTGGCATTACTTGAATTACATATTTTGATTTATTGAATTTATTGTTCCCTGTACAGAAAGTGTGGAAACTGTTCGCCGTAGGTTGCGATATAACAATATGGATGTCCGAAGTCCACATAAAGCTTACTAAAAAGCATCTAGCAAACAGAGTAAAATTCGCCAAAGAACATGTAAGTATGTTAATATTGTTTTGTAAGTATATTGAATAAAATTCTGGAACAAACTTCGATGAAAAGACCATATCTCAAATCAGGTACGGCCGTTATGTCAGAGCATATATCAGTAGCGATCAATAAAAAACAGCAAAGGTTTGGTATGGAATGCAATTGTTTAATAAAGCTGTCTTTCCACACTGGCTCGATTTAGTAATTTAGGACATAAAATCAGGGCTTCGAACCAAAATTTTTTCCGTTCCAGTTCAAGACAAAAAAATATATTGGTTCGGTTCTAGTGTTCGCTCCGGCAAAAATATCGGGTTTTTTCGGTTCGGTGTCAATATTTTTCATATATTTGTGTGCAGTTTTTTTTTCACTGTTATTAAATTACTTATTCATTCTTTTAGAAAGCATAGTTAATGCATTTATTCAATAATAAAATTTCTGCTTATATAAATGACGATATATTTTTGAGCTTCTTGCTAAAAATTGCTTAATTAAATCGAAACAGAAATATAAAAATTAAATAAATAAACAAATTTCATTTCAATATTACTTTAAGTTTAATTTTTTTTTCCTTTTTTTCTTGCTTTTGCGTAATAAATAAAAACAAAATCAGCGGTTTTGATAATTCAATTTTACCACTTTACCAAGGAAGAATTGAATAAATACATTCAGAAGTTTACTATTTTATAACGTTTCCGAATTCGCAGTTGCCGAGTTACGGAGCTACGTCTGATCACCCGTACTATAATAATTTATTATGGTTGATATTAATTTACATGAAAGCAAAGATTTGAAAAGAAAGCCTTAAAATAAATGTTTCATTTTTTTCTAAAATTTTCATTATTGTTTGAAGTTTATACAGTTAAACAGGAATATACTTATATATACTTAACCCCGCACTAACAATCCTCAAGTCCACTTCTGGATTCTCAGGAAGATATGCTGATTTAAGTTCCGTCATCAACTAAAAGACAAATAAATGATATGATTTCTTAGCCTAGTTAAAGCCTAGTGTGGGGTAGTGATAAGCCCCCCAGCCATTATAGAGTAAAAGTGCGTAATAGCACTAACTCAACAACAAGAAGAAGAAGAAGAATTGAAAAGTTTATAAAATTGAAAACTTTGGTTACTAGAATTGAACAAAATTTTCAATAATCGTTAATTTAAGTATATGCAGATAAATATAATTAAATAAAATAAAATAAAATAAATTAATAAAATAAATAAATAAAAAATCAACATCTAAAGAGAAATTTGCGTTAATGAACATAAACCAAACAATATGGTGTTAAACCGAAATAAACAGTTTTCGTTCCATCTGAAGAAACTTAGCCAATTTGGGGCTCAAATTGTGTGTTCATTGAATTAGGATGCATATTAAATGAGTTATATAAAACATAAAATTGTAATATAAATAATTATCAGTACCTGAATAAAATCTAATTAACTAAATATATACTTTAAATATGCATGTGTATACATGTATATCATTTAATACAATATACACGAGTATACCAATTATTATGTCGAACTTGATGCATTTTATAAAGCAAATGTAGATTCATAAATGTATCAAAATAGCTTTATTGGGTGTAACTTTTACTCAAACGAAACATACATTTTTAATGTTTACAATTTTTGGCTGAATATAAAGAATATACTGCAGCAGTAAAGTTTTATTTTTTAATAACATGTGCTAAGTCATATTTTCCACGCACACATTTGAGTTTAACGCCAGGTACATCCTGCAACCGTCCGCAACGCAATAGTACAATGTTGTGCTCCTGCAAATTGTGCCCAATGCCCGGTACATATGCCACCATCTCTTTGCCTGTGCTTAGACGCACTAAAACACATTTTCTATTGGCTGAATTAGGTTTTTTGGGTTTTTTGATGAGCGTTTTTAATACGATACCTTTTGCAAAAGGTTTGCCATCAAGCGGTTGACGTGGCGGGCGTATTTTTATATGTGGTCCAGTCCGGTGCATTCTGTGCAAAGAAGACATATCTCTTATAGCAATTGAACTCGTAGTAAATACTAAAAAAAATATTAAATTTGTTAATAACATACACATACTTGCAAAAGTGTAAAAATTATATACATATTAATAGCATCTATGACATTCAATTTAATACACTAATAATACTACTACTAAAAATATTTGAAAAAAATTAAACCGTAAAACCATCAGTTATTTATTTATTTTCGAATTTAAAAACATTGCTTGTTGGAAAGAAATTTCAATCAAATTCGGAAATAATAATACAACTTTTTTCATTTATCACTGGCTTTTGGAATAATACTAGGATATAGCTAACAAGCAGATTTAAATTGGTCTTACAGTGTAATTTACCTATAGAGTAACAGATTCCTTTCCTTCATTACGTTTACATCACTGTAAATGTTGGTTTTAATTTTTAATTTTACTGTTAAAAATATATTAAAACCAACATTTTCCTTAAAATGTAAAACTACTTGTCTCATTTAAATACAAAATAATTAAAAATGTACAACTTCAGAATTTTCCCTATTTAGGTATGAAAACCAGATGCCAAATATTTATATAACGGATTATGTCCACAGTAAGAAAAATTTTAATTATGTACGGTTTTCACAACTTGAAAGCAAAAAAATCAATTCACTGCAATTGCAAACAAAAAAAAAAATTTATTCTCACTATTCACTAAATCCAAATATATAATTATAGAGAATTTATATACAAACAATACAACGAAGCAACAAAAACTGCTGCCTGAGTTAATCTCTATTTCACATATACTGTTTTGGTCAGCTATACCAATGTGGGTTCATAATTACAATCATACGACTGCAAAAAAATCAGTACAGCCTAACAATAGATTTGGACTTCAGCTGGTATTACAGTAAAAGTAGCGAAATCGGTGCATCAAATCCTTTGACTGCACACGAAACGTCATTATCTTGGCAGTTTAAATTAAAAAAGGTCAAAAATTAATAATAATAATAAAGATTGATGAAGCATTGTCAAAATGTGATTTTTAATGGTTCATATTTTTGTTATTTTATGAAATTATTTTAGACTTGTACAAATAGACCATTTGACCAAACAATTGTCGCATAATGTGTGGTAACGAGATTTATTTTTAGTTAGTTGTATATTAATTTGGGAATAATATATATAAATAAACATAAAAATTTGTTAATCAAAAATCAAAATATTTAAAAATGGAATACTTTAATTTGCTCTTAAGAGAGTTGTGCACGTTTTTTAATTAGGTTTTTCTTACACACTTTACATACTTTTTTATGTAAAGACCTTAACCTTTCGTCTAGCTGAATAGTATTAAATTATTTTCGTTTTTAAAATTTTAAGTATGGAAGTAATAAATACACTTTTGCTGTGAGTTTATGTCAGATTTGGATCTGATATGCACATGCTAATAATGATGTTCAATAATAATTATTTGACTGATTAAAAAAGGATATAATTGCTACTTATAAAAATTTAATTAGATATTTATAATATAAATATATAACAAATTATTGTAATTTCTAATCAGTTATGATTATTTTTATTTTACTATTTTAAGTTATAAACGTTATATAATATCTCGCAAAACTAATTTCAATCAAATTTTTTAAACTTATAATTTTACACAAATATTTCGTTAATATAAAGTTTGTGAAATATAATTGTGGCACAACATTTATAGAGATGCATAAATGTTTTTAAAATGCAAGTATCAGGAATTTAACTCTACTAAATTTTAAATTTGTGTTAACACACAAATCAAAATGTGTTATTTAAAAAAATATAATTCAAAATTTGCTTGTTATAGATCACTATTTAATTTTTTTAAGATTCTATAAGAAAAATTATTTCATTCTATAGAAATAATTAAACTTCACCGAAACGTATCATTTAAAATAAAGAAAATTATTACTGCATCAAAAACAATTAAGAATATGAGAGAAATTTTTGCAAGTATTGATATCTAATATAATACCATTATATATTAAATCCATTGGCGCTTTTTCCCCATCGATAAGTACTGTAGTAGTACCTAAGTTCTTTTGTACTACGACTTCTTCGTTATCATCGCTAAAATTTTTTAAATGCATTTTAGCGAATTTTGCGATTCTGCTAATTCTTTAAGCTTAATTCCTCTTCGCTGACATTCTCAATTTTCAAAAACAGTTGATTGCTCTTGATAAAACGCTAAATCGCCAAATTTCGTATTTTGATAAATTGGTAATCGTCAAATATCGCTAAAAACAACTAAAAGCCTTTTCGGTGGCTTGCAAGTATGGCAAAAAATGCATGGTGGCGTATATTGATCACGCGAGACATTGGCATCACTATTGCAATTGGTTAGGCGAGCAAATTATATTTTGTATAAAAATAAATAATTAACATAAATTAAAAACTTAATTGAATACAAAATTAAAAGGAATTGTAAAAATGTTGATAATTTCAAAATAAAACACTGAAATTTTTCTTTTTTTCCAATTTTCAAATTATGACATTTTTGAATTCTATAAAAAAAAATAATTGTTAATATTCCATCATTTTTGTAGCAGTAATTCTGTGAGAGTGTATTTGGCAATCAGCAAAACTAAAAATATGTTGTTGGAAGTATAAAAAGTGAATAATTGTGCGGTATTTACGGGTATAATTGGATATTTATCAATTATTTTTGTTAGTTATTATTATGTATTTTATTTTTCTAATATGTTGTAAAATTGTAATAAAAAATAAATTGCAACAGTGAACAAAATATATGATTATTACACATTGCCCTCGATATTATTATTTAATTTTCAGTTACAGTCAAACTTTAATAACTCGAACTTCTATGACTTGGATTTTCTATAACTCGGACTGTTAAGGGAAGTCCCTTTTTACAAACCAGATGTTTAACAGCACTGGTTAGCTTGATAAATGGAAGCAAAGGTACTGAACAAACCATTTACTGATACAAAAAAAATAACTAAAATCCCAAACCATAATTTTTGAATATTTTACATCACTATAACTTCTGTGCTATATTTGATTTCAAATAAATATATAAATCTTTTAAGAAGTACTTCTAATTTCTTTAAAAAATAAAAATAAGAATAAAAAATTTCGCTAACTCAAAGTCTCTATAAGTTGCACCTTTTATTTGCAAAATGGTACTTCGAATTACGGAAGTTTCACTGTATTTTATAATGCCTGAATAATAATAATCCATTATTTAATTAATTAATAAACAAATTCTCTTTTAATTTAATTTTCATTCAAATTTTGCAATGGCTAAATACTTTTTTGTTACAGATTCTAAAATTTAAATTTAAATAATAATTTTAACTGATATTTGTTTTCAATTTTTGTTTTTATTTTGACATTTCAATGCTTTCCAGCAGTATCCACATTGCCGGATAAATATAGCGAAGAAATTGTGTTAGCAGAGTCGCATGTTCTTCTAATTCGCTAATTCTTCTAAAATAAACGAATCGCTTGTTTAAGAATTTTAGCGAAGATATTGGACTTTTAGCGATAGCGATTCGTAGGAATCGGTCTGCTATTATCAAACTTTTACAAACATTTGCAAATGTTGTAAAGTTCTTAATATTGTTTACTTGAAATGAAGGACATGTGATATTTTTTTATGAGATGACAATGTCACATGATTAAATATCTTTAATTCAACAATACAGTTTTTCCTCCAAGATAGTCAGATAGTGCTAATGACGCTTTCCAAAGTCTCTTACCACAGATTATCATGATGACCGTTCTTGATTTTAACCACTTTATAAAATAAAACTAATTAAATTTACTTCTTGTTTTTCACTTAAAACTTGACCAACAGGTATAATCTGGTATCCATATGTGTGACAACACATTATGAAAAGGCTACAAAATTAATTCTAATTATTCTAATTTATTAGCTCTTGTCTAACATAAACTTTTTTTTTATGTTTTAACACTTCTTTGAATTGTGCTCGGTACTCGACTACAAGATTCCGTTTTTTAAAATCAACTTTTGTTAATACGTCTTGATTTTGAAAGCCTATTCAATATTTCAGTTTTTGCAATTACTTTTACAACTGATTTGCATTTTTTGCAATAGGCATATATTCCAAAATATAGGTTTAACAAAGTTTTATAATTTGATCTAACAGTCCCTCTAATAAAATTAAAATTGTATAGAACTTTTTTTCATCCCATATTAGTTTGGATATGACATTTAGACATTCAGACCTGAAAAACTTTTAGAGTGTGAAAAATTTATATATTTATATTCTGTTTTTATTACTTTTATTGTTTTTTAATACATAAGCTCACTCACATTTTGTAAAATTAAGAAAAATAATTATGTGTTTTCCATGAGTTTTAAATGCCATTTACTTAACTATTAACGATTAAAATTATTGTTAACAAAAGGGGGCGCAAGCAGCTTAGTCCAAATCTTAGCTGATTTATTCAGATATTAACAACACTAGCGCTACATCAAAGACTATACAATATCTAATCAACAAATTAAAATATTTTGCATACAAAATACAGTCCCTTAGAGGCATGTTACGATTGCAGTCACAGTCACGATAGTGTTTCTGTCTTTATGTACGTCATGGTTTTGCTTATTATGATTGCAGTCACTTTACGAAAAGTTTATAACAGTCAGTGTTGTATAATTTTAATGCTATTTCAATAACATTTTATTAAATTTTATTGTGATTATTTAACGATAAGTGTACATCAATTCTTTAAAAATTGAAAAATAATATTGTGGCGACAGAAAATTAAAAATAGCATAAATTTTATCAAATAATTTATTGTTTTAATGACCAATAATATTTTTAATAATTTTGTTTTCAAACTTTCTAATTGGTTAATAGTTAAATAATTCACTTTTTAAAAATAATTTTCTATGCACGGTAGAACTGACTCGAAAATTTCTTAAAGAAAATAACCCAAATACACTAAAATCTAATAAACGTAATCAAACAGTTGCTATGAATAAAGATGATTACAATTCTAAAATATACGATATAGTAAATGACATATTGTCTTATAGAATATTAAGAAATGGCCCAACACACTCACTTTAAACTAAAAACATTCTTTTAGTTGAATAACAATTCAATAACCATATTATAAGTAATAGGTGATTTCGGGCCCGCTCTCGCACAAAAAGTTATTATGATATTATTATTATTATGATATAAAGTTATTATGCATAGCATAAAAAAAAATCTTTATTTTAAATCAAATTTCAATGATATGAATAAAATAGTATTTTGTTGATATTTTACAATTATGCTTTATAATATGTATCTTAACAATTCAATAAACCCCGGTCCATGAGTTTTAATGTTCTTAACTGAAAAGCGTATGAAGTGATCCGAAAATTGTTAGATTCAATTGAGCCAGTGAATCTTAAGCAAAAGTTGTCGAACTGGTGCCGATTTTGGGGAGAAAATTGTAATTTCTGTAAACTTAAAACACTGTTTTTTCTTGGCAAAGTAAATTTAATTTGTAAAACTATACTGTAGAATTTGTTTACTTATCTTTCATCACACTTATTAAAAAACTGCTGATAGAGACAGCATATAAAACCCAAAAGCAAAGAATACTTGTACAAGAACGACAACTTAAATATAAACAAAAAAAACCAATCAATACACTCTCAAAATAATTTACTACTGTGGCTTCGTTGCCACACACTTTATTTTAAATAAATATAACAAATGTTTATAAAACGATAAAAACGTTGTGTTACTAAAACGTGCAAAATAGGAAGAAGAAGGAAGCCAGTCGCCAGTTATTGAAGTTAGCTGCTCATTGAAAAATGTTCCTTTTGCCCACAGATGGTGCGAGTGCGTGTGCACTCACACACAGAGGGCGCTGCAGTGTGTGTGTGGCGAGTTCGCCACAGTACTCCCCCCTTAATAACTGGGCCGGTGGTCTGGTTTGTTAACTGTTGTAACCTACTACTCCAACGGATCTTTCACATTAAAGGTTACTTGCTTCTTCGTTTGCGTGAGTTTTCTTTTGTTTACAGGTCTGCAATCTACGTCGACTTCTGCAAACTTTGGTTCGATTACTGCTGGCTCGAAAAAGGCCGATTACTGATTACTGCTGGCAATCTGTTTATTGATATGGTAACCTGCTTACCGCGTACGTCAACCGTAAAAAGTCTGTCGTTGATTTTCTTGATTACCTTATGTGGACCTGTGTATGGGAGCTCTAAAGGTTTCCTTACATGATCTGCCCTTACGAATACATGCGACGCATCGCCCAATGCTTTGTGAACGAATACAGCTTTGCTAGAATGATTGGATGTCGGAATTGGTCGTACTTGCTGGATGTGCTCGCGTAATGTTGCTAGGAATTTTTGTTCGTCCGGAAGCGTGTTACTTTCCACAAAAAATTCTCCCGATAGACATAATGTCGTTCCATACAACATTTCAGCTGCTGAAGTGTTGATATCTTCTTTATAGGATGATCGAAGTCCGAGTAAAACTGATGGTAACAATTGTATCCAAGCGTGTTTAGGTCGCGACATAAGAGCTGTTTTTAAAGTGCGATGAAATCGCTCAATTAACCCGTTAGATTCTGGGTGATACGGAGAAGTACGTATTCTTTGCGTGCCTAAACGATTTGCTAGCGCCTTGAATAAAGCTGATTCGAACTGGGTTCCTTGATCAGTTGTTATGATTTTCGGAGAACCAAATCGCGATATCCAGTGTGCGTAAAAATTTTCTGCGACTGTATCAGCGGTGATATCTTTCAACGGAACGGCTTCTGGCCATCGTGTAAATCTGTCCATCATGGTTAGTGCATATCTGTAACCGTCACATTCGGGAAGTATTATTAAGTCCAAATGTACATGATGGAATTGCTGATCCAATGGATTGAAAGCTTGTGGCGTAAGTTTATTATGCCTGTTTATTTTTGCTTGTTGACAACTTTGGCACGATCGTACCCAATTCGCGACATCTTTTCGGATTGACGGCCACACGTACTTGCTGCATAGTTGTTTTGTCGTTGACTTAGTACCAGCATGTGCTAAGGAGTGCACTGTGTCAAATGTCTTCTTTCGAAGTGATGATGGAATATATGGTCTGATGATTCCTGTTGATACATCACAAAAGGTTGATATATCGGGTTGTAAAAAAAGTTTTTGTAATTGAAGTGCTGAATCTGACTTTAATAGCTGCTTAAGCTCTTCATCTATTTTCTGATGGTTGCTAATCATCTCGAGATCTATAACCGTAGGCATATTAATGGCATCAATTCTGGATAAACTATCAGCCACTATGTTGTCATTACCATCTATGTATGATATGTTTGTTGTAAACTCTGCAATAAAATTCAATTGTCGTAGTTGACGTGATGAAACTTTATCTGACTTTTGTTGGAATGCGTAAATGAGCGGTTTGTGATCTGTCTGAATTGTAAAATTTCTACCTTTCAGTAAATGTCTAAAATTTTTAATGGCTAAATATATAGCTAGCAACTCTCTGTCGTACGTGCTGTAATTCTTTTGCGCTGCCTTGAGCTTCGAAGAGAAAAACGCAACCGGTCGCCAAACACAACCTTCTTGCTGTTCCAGTACTGCACCAACTGCGTTGCTTGATGCATCCGATGTCAATCGAATTCCACTTAATGGAGACAAAAATGTTAATTTAGGTAACGTGGTTACGCTTGTTTTACAGTTTTCAAATGCTGTATCTAACGTAGCAGTCCATGTTATAGGCGTGTTGTCGTTCTTTTTTGAATTTTTTAATAGCTCATTTAAGGGTGCTTGCAATTTATCTGCCTGTGGAATGCACTTGCGGTAATAATTTAGGATTTCCAAAAAACGACGAATTTCTTTTAATGTCTTTGGCTTCGTGTATTCATTAATTACTCTCACTCGTTCTACAGGCGGGCTGATACCATCGACTGATACATCATACCCTAAAAAACTTAGTTGTGAAACTCCGAACTCGCACTTAGCGGTGTTTATGACAAGCTTGGCCTTATTGAGTGTTTTCAGTACTGCTTCTACATGTTCCAAATGCTGCTGTTCACTTTCTGAGAATATTAAAAAATCGCCAAGGTAGCAGAAGACAAATGGTATTTTCCTGAACAATGAATCCATATACCTTTGAAAGGTTTGCGTAGCGTTTTTAAGACCAAACGGCATGACTACAAATTCAAATAACCCAATGGGTGTACTTACTGCGGTTTTGCATATGTCATCAGCTTGCATCGGCATGTTATAGTACGCTCTATGTATATCAATCTTTGAAAATAATTTGCTAGCATGTAGTTTTTCCGTTACTTGGTCTAGGTATGGTATTGGGTACCTATCTGGTTTGGTTTGCGCATTTAGTTTTCTAAAGTCGCCGCAGACTCTCCAAGCACCTGTTTTCTTTTTGACCAGGTGAATTGGACTCGACCATGGACTGTTTGACAGACGAATAATTCCCTGCTCCAACAGCGTTGAAAATTCTTCGCGAATTGCTTTTAATTTTTCCGTTGAATAACGGCGTGACCTTTCATGCACTGGCTGACCATCAGTGACTGTTTGATGACAGACTACAGATGCGTCAGGGAGGCTATAGTTATTTGCACTGCACAAATCAATGTATTTGTTAACGATTGTAAAGAATTTTGAGTTTGGATCTAATGTGTATACCGAATGTATCGATGTGGTTTCAACTGCACCAGATGACGACAATGTAGTAAGCGGGTCTAATAACCGTCTTGATTTTATGTCTGGAATTAGACCATATTTCGCCAGAAAATCTGCGCCCAAGATTGGACATTTGACGTCTGCTATAATGAAGTTCCAATTGAAATTGCGTCGTAAACCAAGATTGATGCTAAGTCTCTTAGTACCGTACGTTTTAATAAATGAATTATTTGCTGCGAATAATTTTAGATCATCTGGCACTAGGTTGCGTTTCACTGTGATTGCTGTTAAAGGAATAATGGATACGGCCGATCCGGTGTCAACTAGAAACTTCATATTTGAAATACGATCAATTACATGTAAACGAGCTTCTTCAGTGCAGTGTTCCCGGACGTTGTCGTTTACTGCACTTGTGGACGACAACGATTTTAGTTTTCCTTCTGTTTGATATTAGTTATTTGGCAGCCGAACACGCATGGTTTTAAGCATTTTGTTGCAGTTGTTCCAAATTTAATGTGATAATAACAGACTTTTCGATCTTCACGCTGACTTTTAAACTGAGTTCTGCTAGAACTGCGAGTCCTGCTTCGCCCCTGTGAGTTTGCTGGTCGTCTGAGCTCTATTGCTATTTCACTTAGTTTACTTACCACTTGTTGCAGAGATATTTCTAACGCTGTCACACGCGCCTCCAATGTTGATTCCTCTGTGTTACTGCGTCGGTTAATTGCAGATGCGGTAGCCATAACATAATGAGGAGTGGGCATATTGTCAGTTATTCTATCTGCCAATTCGGCCATTTGATTAACATCCTTGGAGCTGCACGCAGATAAGATGCAACCAATGTTACTAGGCAATCGCTGCAACCAAAGTGCTGACAAGGCGTCTTCAGACATATTTGACGCTGCCAGATCTCTCATCTCTCGAAGCAACTGCGTTGGACGCTTGTTAGGCACGTCTAAATCCGTTAGCAATTTAATCAATTGTTTCTGACGCGACTCCCCAAATCGTGAAATTAATTCATTTTTCAACGTTTCATATTTGCCCGTAGCTGGCGGATTTTTTGCTATGTCTGAAACTTGACGAAGCGTTTCGCCGTCTAGTGCTGTGATTACCGTGTAGAATTTGGATAGATCAGAGGTGATGCGATTAATGTGTAGTAATCCGTCCACTTGAGTAAACCATAACTCCGGGTCAGTTTGCAAAAATGAAGGCAAATTCGTTAACTTTACTGCATCAATATCGTTTTTTACTGTTGTGAAATTCGTGTCTGCTGCTTCTGACTTTGCTGTTGTTTCTTTGTCGGCATTAGACATTTCTGCTTCTTTGTTCAGCATTGCGTCACCCAACATTGTGCAAGTTTGTTTTGACTTTATGAAATAAATGAATAACTTGCGCTGCTTCCAATTATGTGTTTAATTTGCGTCGGGGTCACCAATTATGTGGCTTCGTTGCCACACACTTTATTTTAAATAAATATAACAAATGTTTATAAAACGATAAAAACGTTGTGTTACTAAAACGTGCAAAATAGGAAGAAGAAGGAAGCCAGTCGCCAGTTATTGAAGTTAGCTGCTCATTGAAAAATGTTCCTTTTGCCCACAGATGGTGCGAGTGCGTGTGCACTCACACACAGAGGGCGCTGCAGTGTGTGTGTGGCGAGTTCGCCACACTACTATTAGACCAAGCAAGTTGTTTTGTTGTTGCAAGTTGACCCACCACAAGTGAAAAGTTCCACCCCGAACAGAACGGACGGTCTTCAATTTTTTTTACTCTGAAAGAGCTATTGAAGAGTGAAAATTGGGTTTTGTAAAGATTTTTTGACAGGAGAAATACGCCATCAATCAAAGCAAGTTGTAAAAGGTAGTAATAAGTTTTATTTGTAAAAACTAATTATATTTGTCAATTACAATCAACATATTATCACAGTTATTAATATTTGAAGATGGTACGAATTGCATAATGGAATGCAATTTATTTAAGGGAATATATGAATTTCCTAAAAACAACGAAAGAAGGTAATAAAACAATAATTTATTAATTGTGTATTTAAAATACATTTTTTTTAAATTTAATAAAGTTTTCTTATGTGTTAATTTGTGTTTGTTAAATATGTTAAAAATCTAATAAGAAATAATAAACAAAAGTTTTATGTTTAGTTACAATGATACGTTATTGAAAAATACTTTTTGGTAGTATACCGAATCATTTTGTTCACCACAAACTTCATTTCTGCAAAATATTAGTTTTAGTGTTGATGTTGATTTAAATGAAGAAACATTTCTTAAGCTAAATGCTTTGTTTTTTTGGCTATTTATAGCGAATTTTTAAAAATTTTTAATCATTTCGTGAAACTATATTGCCTATATTATTTTAATAAATACTCACAAACCTGTATTATCACGATTTATTCCACATAGTTGTCAACTTAAGTTTTGTCTTACTTTCTATTAAACCAAATACAAGGCAAAGCGCAATATCACAGTTTGTGTTTAGAAATTTGTCATACGCACAAAGTAACGTATTCTGTTTATACACTTTTGAGTGCACTAAAGATAACTTGCACCACACTTATATTAAAAATGCAAATTCCAGCGTAATTGGCTGGGTTTGGTTAGCTTCTGTTGAACTTTTTCAATTTAATTCTAGAAAAGCCTTAAAAGAAGCTGGTTGTGGTTTTAATTGTAGCTTGGTGTATTATAATCGTAAACTTTTGTAAGCTATCTGAAATTGGAAGTGATCTTTACTTAGGCCATTATTTATTTTTACTAAAATGTGTCATTTCAAATAAAGCGCTACATGATCATGATCATATAATTTTTTTTTTTTTTTTTTTTTTTTTTTTTTTTATTATTTATATTTAAACAAAATGAAGAGTTTAAATTTACAACAACTAGTCATATTGACTAACAAGAGGTTTTTTTTATTACAAGTAAATTTATCTAAGTCTATCTAGGGTGAGCATATAGATACGAACTAGTCATCTCCTTGCTGGTTGAAACGCCTCAAAAGGTCATTAGGTTTGAAGCGGCATAAGCGTCTGTGAGTGACATCACGGATCATATCATGAACCGTAATAAATTTATATGTTTATGTCATTTATAAAATCTGAAGAAAATATTTATATATTCTACACATAAGTAATACAAAATAATACAAATATTTTTTTAAAGTTTATATTATGTAAAATTTTTATAATATTCATTAAAAAGATAAACTAAAAATTTACGGAATATATCTCGTTTAATTCTTGCATTAATTTTGGTGAATAATTAAGCCTCTTTCATTTCATAACAATAATAAATTATGTGAACAACTTGTACTTCTTTTAAACTTAGCTAATATTCTTAAATATAAATATATTTTATAAATATGATATAAAATTAGAAATTTTCAATAATTATAAAATACTTTTTTATTAAATTTTATATAAAAATATTTCTACTTAAAAAACTCATATAAATCTAATAACGAATGCGCATGCACCCAACCTCATCAATAGAATTTTAGTTACTGATCATACAGTAATGTATGTAAACTAATAATACGCATCATTTAGAGCGAATGCGCGCACATCCTTCCCTATTAACAGATTTTTCAAACATTTTTTTTTATTTAATTAAAAAATTCACTTCTATGTAAGTTTTGTACATAATGAACACAATAAATTAAAATACTGTAAAATTCATATGAAAAAATCAATAAAAATTAAGAATTTACTGAATATATATTACATGATTAAGCAAATTAAACTGATTCCAATTGACTGATTTATTAATTTATATATTTATTTATCATATATTATTTGTTACAATACACATTTTGTTTATGTGATGTGATATTAGCTGCGTTTCAGCAAACATGATCTGCTCAATTTTACATGCAAAACAAAAACAATGGGGTGATCTGGTTCACTTTCTGGTTCAATGTGGAATGTATGTAAAAGATAAAAGTGGAACGTATTTTAATGCAAATGAGGTTGGCAATGTGATGCAACGGTGCAGTAAAATTATAAACAAATCTACATTTATATTTATTTATTATTGATTTTATTTATTTATTATTTATTTTATGTACTTATTTATTTAACATGTCGTTATTATTTATTTCTTTGTTTGAAGTTATGTTTTAACTATAACTATAATTAAAATTATTATTTTATTTATTTACGTTTTACTATTATTGAAAAAGTGTTGTTTGATAATTTATTAAAATCAAATAATTTGAAATGAATATATATAAATTAAGTTGAATACATTTATTTAAATGACCACTACAACAACAACAACAACATCAACTTCATCATCAACTACAACAACAACGACAGAAACGTCAACTTCTTCTTACCCAATAATAGCTGCGTATCAGCAAACATGATCCGCTCAATGATCTGGATTATCTTTGCTGAAACGATACGGATCACGTATGAAAATAATTGGCAACTCATGAATTATACCATTTGGGTTGGTGTACAAAATTTTTTGATTTGTGTGAATAATTTTGGCATTAAAAAAATAAATGCGAAAATTTTGAATACAAAAAATCTAAAAAATAGAAAAAAAAATCTGTTGAAATGTCTGAAGTATTAAATGTAAGTTTTTATTTAGTATTTACTTTAAATCTTAAATTTAATTTTATAGTAAATAAACAAAAATTGCAGATATTATTAGAATCATCGAGCGAAACTGACTCTTCCATTCCCTTTTCAAATACTAGTTCAAGTGTATTAAGCTCAAGGGATGAAGTGCATCAGCATGGATATAGTGGAAGTTTTGTGGAAGCGTTCAATAATTTTTCCGTTAAAGATTATTTGATTAGTATTTGGGCATAAAAAATACAATTGCTATATATTAATTATGTTTCATATTTTAATAGATTTGTTAATAAATTCCAATCAGCAAATGCAAAATAATAGTGATGATCACATTTGGACGAGAGCAATGAAGGAATTTTATATATTTTTGTGGTATATGGCATATATATATGGTATATGGTATATATAAATACTTTTCCAAAATTTGGTATTTGTTTTGGCATATCAAAAGCTTCTGTATGGAGGATAATTGAAAGGACTAGTGTTTAGCTTATATCAATTGGACACTAATTTATTAAATACTCACTTGCTTATAGTGCAAAAGTGGAATCTACGAAAAAATTTCCGTTCGTGATTGGTTGCATAGACAGCACACATGTTAAAATAAATGCACCTCACCATAGCAAATAGGCTTATTTCAAAAGAAAGCATGACTATGGCTTAATCTTGCAGGCAGTTTGCGATAAAAATGGTTTTTTTATAAACGTTTATGTTGGAGAGCCTGGTGCCTTATGTATTGTTCTGTTTTATTTAAATAAATGTATTCAACTTAATTTATATATATTCATTTCAAATTATTTGATTTTAATAAATTATCAAACAACACTTTTTCAATAATAATAAAACGTAAATAAATAAAGTAATAATTTTAATTATAGTTATAGTTAAAACATTACTTCAAACAAAGGAATAAATAATAACGACATGTTAAATAAATAAGTACATAAAATAAATAATAAATAAATAAAATCAATAATAAATAAATATAAATGTAGATTTGTTTATAATTTTACTGCACCGTTGCATCACATTGCCAACCTCATTTGCATTAAAATACGTTCCACTTTCATCTTCACTCAAATGCAGATTAACAAAAATTAAAACGAAACCGAGATAATCAATCACCTCTCAAACTTTCGATTGAAAAAAATAGTAACAAAAAACATAAAAATAAAAATCGATGCAGTGCACAAACAACATTACAAGAGTATTGGCTAAGCAACCCAAGTACAAACAGATTTGAACTTCTTAAAGACGACGACGAAATACTCAATGAACAGACTCACAGGAGACAAATACGAGAACAACCACACATAAAAAATAAGATACAAAAAAATCCAAGCCTATTCTAATTTATGTCCAAAAAGTCCAACAATTTAGCAGTTTAATAAATGCACTAAACTTACTAGAAAATTGTAAATATAAAAGTTCTATCAAAAAATGAAGTCAAAAAATGATTTGACTCAATTCATTACACTAGCCTAATAAAACTACTAAAAGAAAAAAATACTGAATACTACACCTATAAACCAAAGAAAGAACGAAGTTTTAAGGTCTTCTTCGGTGGCATACTACCCTGTTAATACAAATGAAATTAAAAAACCTTCATGAAAGTGGTCATGAAATTATAAATATCTTAAACATATTACAGCCACGAACTAAGAAACCATTAAATTTATTCTCTATAAAATTGAAACAAAATATAAATAATAAGGAAATTTACTCAATCCAGTATTTGCTTCACTGCAAAATTCAATTTGAGCCACCTCGCCCACAAAAAGTTACACCTCAACTGTTCTAATTGTCAAAAATATGGGCAAACAAAAAATTTTTTCACTTAGTTACTAGTTTGTGTTAAATGTGCAGGAAATCATAAAACCGACAGTTGTCTAACGAAAGGAAATACCGAAAACATCAGCTGTGCTTTATGCGGAGAAAAGCATAGAGCCAATTACAAGCGATGTGAGGTATACAAATCATTTAAAATCAAACGATATCCTATCCTGAGAGAAAAAGTAACACCCGTCCAAACTAGCTGCCAACAATCTTCTAACACAATAAACAATGCAACCATACAAAACACGAACGCCAATCTTCCACAGAAGTTATCATATACCCAAGTTACACGCCAAACACCGGCTGAATCAAACTCTAACAACTCAGGATCGCAGAGTTAAAGGAAATGATGAGACATTAAAAACACAAATGTCAGGAATGACGAACATTTTAACAGCGTTGGTTACAAAAATCAATGGATAAATATAATGACTTGAAAATAGTAGCATGGAATGCAAACGGTCTCAGTAAACATGTTAATGAAATGAAAAATTTTCTGTACTCAAATTCGATTGAAATACTATTAACCTCACAAAAGCATTTAACTGAAAAAAGCTATGTTAAAATAGACAATTACACAATTTTTCAAACTATCCATCCCGACGGAAAAGCACACGGTGGAACTGCCATCCTTACAAAAAACTGAATAGTTAGCCCAGAATCAGAAAATCATAGAACAAATCATATACAGAACAAATACAAGTGAGCACAATAATAATTGAAGATTCTCATGGTCTATTAAAGTTAGCTGCTGTTTATTGTTCTCCAAAGTTCTCAAATACCAAAGAAACGTATTTAAATTTCCTCAAATCTCTTGGTCAAAAATTCATAGTCGGAGGGGATTTCAACGCAAAAAATTCGTTATGGGGATCACGGTTAACAAACGCAGAGGACAATAATATGTACACTGCATTGAGTGAATATAAAGCAAAATTTATAAATACTGGTGAATCAACCTACTGGACTGATTTGATTGACTTCTTTATAAGCAAAAACATAAATTTTAATAACGTTTCCATACATTCCAGCATTGACTTGTCCTCTGACCACTCCCTGATAGTACTAGTCTACAGCACAACTCTTCATATGAACAATGCGAACAATAATACTTACAAGACGTGTTGGGATATATATCGTGAGCTGAGTTATTAATGTACCTTTAAGAACAAAAGAGGAAATAAATAATGCAATAATCAATTAAAATACACTACTATTATTTGCAGCATCTTCATATACACCAATAACTAAAACCAAAAATGTAGTACCTGTCTCGAACCACATCAAACATAAAATAGAACAAAAAAGAGTGTTGAGAAAGAACTGGCAAGTAACCAGAGCTTTTCAAAAGCAGACAAAGTTAAACAAATTAATAAAAGAGCTAAAAAAATTATTAGAGGCCGAAAGGCAAAAAAATATGTCAAATTTTATCTCAAGATTGAGTGCTACCAAAGTTATAAATTACTCCTTATGGAAAGCGATAAAGTATAGTTCTCGTGCCATACTCCATACTCCAAAAAAGAAAATAAAACGTACGCGTACAAATCAAGAAAAAGCAACTGTTCTCGCTGAGTATTTTAGGAACATATTTACCAACCCGAAAAATGATTCAAACCATGCACTACCCAAGATCCTGACCCAGAAGAATGGTAAAATTAAAATAATATCAATTGCTGAAATAAAAAACAACGTGGCTGTTAATATTAACCCAAAAAAATCACCAGGCTTTGATGAGATAACTGATAAATTCCTTCTAGAATTGCTTGTAATAGCTATCATTTACATCAGAAACATCTTTAACTGCGTGATTAGCAAAAAGACTTTCCCTTCTGTTTGGAAAGTAGCGATGGTTGTAGCAATACCTAAACCAAACAAAAATGCTTCAATTGTCAACTCCTACAGACAAATCAGCTTATTAACCATCTTACCTACACTATTCGAAAATCTTCTTTTCTCCTGACTGGAGTCAATAATACAAGAAAACAACCTATTGGCAAGTCACCATTTTGGATTTCGTAAAAAGCATTCTACAATTCAGCAAATTCGTGGGGTGGCTAGCAAAATTGCAATGAATATAGACTCTAAGAAGATCACTGTGGGTGTGTTTTTAGACGTAGTTAAAGCATTCGACAGCGTCTGGCACGAAGGATTGCTTTATAAACTATCAAGAATGTTGCCGGCCGATTTTTATTTACTACTGAAGAGCTAATTTATAGATAGATACTTCTTTGTGCAATATCAAAACGACACATCCCACATAATAAAAATAGAATCCGGTGTCCCTCAATGGAGTGTATAAGGCCCGATACTGTATCCACTATACACTGCAGGTATTCTTAAGACAAAAAGGGGAAAAATACTAACTGTAACGTTTGCTGAGGACACTGGACTTTTATTAACGAACCATGACATCACAAAAGCAACTGCAAACTTCCAAAATCATCTAAACGAAGTGATACATTGGTCTGACACCTGGGGAATTAAGATAAATTCCGAAAAGAACTGTCCAAGTTATTTTCACCAACAGGAAATTTGAAGAATAGAAACTGAAAATTGTTGAGATTGATATACCAATCTGCAAGAAAGCCAAATACTTGGGCATGCTATTAGACCAAAAGCTAACTTGAATGGTGCACATAATTCAGAAGAAAAAGGAAGCTCATCGAAGATTTGCAGATCTATATTGGCTTCTAGGTAAAAATTCCAGTCTGTCAATAGATAACGAACTACTAATTTACAAAACAGTTATGTTCCGATTCGGAAATATGTAATTGAAATATGGGTAACCACCTGCAAGACTAATATAAATACTATTCAAAGGTTGCAATGAAAAATCCTGCGAACGATGGCAGATGCTAGATGGTACATCAGAAACGACGATATTCACAAAGTCTTAAATATCTCCACTATACGTGAAACAATTCAAAAAAGCAGTGCTAACCACTTAACTAAACTGCTGCAGCACTTAAAAAATGAGAAGACTTCCTGCCTTGAAACTAGGGTACAAAAAAGATCTAAAATGCACACTTCCAAACTACTTAAGTATTAAGTATTAAATTAAGTTGAATTCTTTTCTTTAAACAAAAAAAAAGTTATGTATTGAAATTGTATAAAATGTATTGAAATTGTATGAAATGTGTTGAAATTATCATTAACATGTTATCTTAAATGATAATTTAAGATGACTCAAACTTCCAAACTTCACTTGTTAAAAGTATTATTAGATGTCTATGATAGTTGTAATATTAATGGAATAAAAAAAAAAAAATTTTAAACAAAAAAGAGAAAACTTATTTGACAACTAATACGGCAAAAGCACTCAAGACTATATGGATTACTTAAAATCCACAAGGAAATATGCCATTTAGACCTATTTGCTTATCTATTAATTCACGTTCAAACTGTCCCAATTCATGATTACTAACCAAAAAATCAAACTATAATATACAAGACGCACTTGATTTTAAACATAAAATCAACAATACATATTTATTGATTATGGGAAAAATGATATTAATTGATGTCGTATCTCTATTTCCTAGCATACCCTGTATACAGCTCTGAAACTTCTAGATACAAAATGGAATGAAATCAGACAATTTACATAAATGATAAAATTTTTGTAAGAACAGATATAATTAATGACTTCCATAAAAGTATAAATACTTCCATAAAAGTATCAAGTATCAATAATCGTGTGTAATGACAAAATGATAAGAAAAACTAACAGCGTCTGCACGAATTATAAACTTCACTTCGAAATATTCCAACCATGTAATAATGAATACTGCCAATAAAATTACTAAAAGAGCATTAGAGTTAAACCAAACAATTTACCATGAGGAGGTAAGAAATAACATCAAAAGGGTTGGAACTAAAAAGAACTCAACTTAATCAAAATACTCAAAGCTAAAAAAAGTGTAGTGTATCTTCATCAACTTTCGGAACAAATTGCAACCTATAATATATATGACAAATAACAATATAAAATAATATATCTACACACGAAACAATGAAGACGCTATACTCAAACATCAAATCGAATATTGGCACTATGGATAAACACAATGTGGTTTATAAAATCAAATGTAAAGGCGATGGATCCAATATATGCAACCATGTATATGTTGATACAACACAAACCAAATTAAAGACGCGTATAATTGAACTTAAACGCGTGAAGTATAAAAATAATATTGAGTGCAAAATAGCATTAGCTTTACATTGCATTACATCAAAGCACGAGCCGAACTTAGAAAATGTAAGCGTGTTACACCAAGAAAACAACCGACAAAAACACTTTTTCTTGGAAATGCTTTATATTCTATAAAGTCCTAGTGACATCAGACTCAATTATAAAGCTGATAAAAAAACTGTGCTCAGGTGCATAAAAACACTTTAAACAAATCCTTCCCTGCGGAACAAGGGTTAGAATATTCCCGCGATAAGACATGACTGTCGTAAGAGGCGACTTAAATCCAGCCAGGCGTCAAAGGGTGTGGCTTAAAAGGTCACAAACTCCCTAAAAAGGTCCTGAGCTGAGCCGAGTAACCCGGCTCTAAATAAGTGTTCACCCTACCTAAATGGCAGGAAGCGACATCCAAGTGCGCAAAGAGTTGTTAAACAGCTGTGTACAATCGAAGGATACAGGCGTGTGTAGTGTCTTAAGCGTACAGTAATAGTAGCAACAATGATGAAGTCTTTTCTTGTTTAACAAAAAAACCATGTCAGGCATGAAAGAGGAAGAATGCATGCCAAAACAAACTATGCATAATAATTAGGATTTCAAGGTTCAAACACAGTAACACAGTGCACAGTAAGATCCTGATTATGGCATATTGGAAGTAAGTACCGATTTTGATTACCATTGCTTGCCGCGGCACACTGGGAAACCCAGAAATTTTCTCCGGTTTATTAACTGGTTTATTGTGATTAGAAAATTGAAAGTGGTGATGTGAGCTTACTCGCCCGACATGTAAGCTGTGTCGGATAACAAAAACCAGCCGCTTCGGACCTTGGCAAAGAAATATTAATTGGATGCACAACTAAAAGACTGCATTGCTTCTATGTACAAAACGTCGCAGCGCATGCACATAGAATGTATACTATTACATGTGCATAGAGCCGCAGCGCATGCATATGAGACTTATGTAAATAAAAGTATATTATATAGAGTGTGCATAAGCATATTCGCTTACTAAGCGTATGCTCCCACGCTATTCGCGCGGTGTCAAATTGCCGTAGCACAATTATTGCAAGTAAGTATGAGAATGGAATGTTGGTATAAAGTAAGCTACGGTAAGTATTTATAATATGTGTATGCACACTACAGAGTCGAATAAATCAGATGCAAAAAATAGTACTGAGAATCTACTGTGCAAAATCAGACAACCCTCTGCAAATTAGGAGAGCAGATAAGATCATGATTAAAGAAAATGGTGGAAAGAGGCGCTTTATCCGTCAACCAATGAGAGATGCAATTGAAATCATTAAAGTTCACTACGCGCTTTATGCAATAGAAAAGCATGATGAGCAAGCTAAAGTGGCAAAAAGAAAACATGTACTGATGCAAAAGAAGAACAATCAATATGGACAAAAGTCAAACCGAAGAAAAAGAATGTAGACCCACAAAACTCGGCCCAAACTAGATGTGCTGATCATATCTGCAGCAACAATTGTTTCATATGCAGATATACCAAAGAAAAAAGGTGACGAAGCATTGAAACCACTTGGTGGAAGTTTAAAGACATACGTAGAATGGCAAAAAAAAAATAAGTTGATGCTAGAATTCTAAAGTATACCCGAGAATAGTGCTCAGTTTCAATCCGCAATAGAAGTTGTACTTCAGGAAACAGCTAAAGTGGCAACGAAAACACATATGTCCACAATACAAATTCGGGACAAAGTCACAACCGCAGCACAAGTTTGCGAAGCCATACAAGGACAATATGGTACTGAAGAAACAGCAGTTCGTATGAACAAAGCTTACCAATGCATACAAACTGCATACATAAACGTACCTGTAGTGGACGTTGACTAAATATTAACCACTAGTACGCTAAGAATAGAATTTATATTTTGCAAAATTCGACATTGCATCTTACGATGTGTGAAATGCTGGGGCTACAGCCACTTAGCTCACAACTGCAAAGAACAAATAGATCGTAGGAATACTTGTAAAAATGCGGACATGGGCCTGCTGTCCAGAACATATAAAGACGATAAAAGGAGAAGGGAAATGAAAATCGTCGAGCTAAACCTCAATTACTGCAGCGCCACACAGAACATATTACAGCAAACGGTGGTGGAACAGAACTTCGAACTTTAAATATTAGGTTAGCAATATAACAATCTAGAATAGATTTCTGACACAACTGGCAAAGCTGCTATCTGAAACATAAAGGGTAGCAGCCTACAAAGCAGACTCATGCCGGCAAAACACGGTTTCACCTGGGCTAAGAGAGATGGAGTTTAGTACTTCTCTTACTGTTTAGTTTATTATTGATTTAATAACTCCTAAGACACGTTTGCTGATTAAAAGTCGATTTATTTTTATTTAATAATTCAATTATGCATGTGAACATTCCGTCGTCGTTTTTCAAGGATTACATAGAATAGCGAGTTTTCGAGCTGGGTGGCGAACAATTCCCTTTTTTGTCTGGATATCAGCAACACGAACTTTACCACCCTTATCCTGGATGGTTTTTATCACTGAAACAACATGCCATTGATGGCATGTTGTCTTCATGAATCAAAACAAGTATCTCAGTCTGTAAATTGTTGCTGACCTTAGTCAATCGATTGCGCTGGATCAGTTTATTGAGGTACTCCTTCGACCACCTGCTCCAAAATTGTTGTTTCACTGCACTAATGCATCGCCATCGTTCGAGGTGTGACACTTCTGAATTTTGATTAATGTTTGGTTCACTGATGCAGTTCAACGAACACGCAATCAAAAAATGTCCTGCTGTCAAAGCTTCGATCTCATTCGCATCCCACGATACAGGTGCTTCGATTTCTACGAAAGCATTATCACAATAAATTTCTGCAGAAAGTCATTTGCGACCAATAAATCTTTTCAACGCTGCAATAAATGCATTTACTGGGGCTTTAATTGTGAAACAAACGAAAATTGCTATATAACATTTATAGGGCTGTTTTCCTCGAATTTTTAAATAAGTAGAAATAGGACCACTAAAATCAATTCCGCATTTTTCAAATGGTTTGCCCGGAGTCACACGGGACGCAGGCAAATCTCCCATGATCTGGCTTAACAATTTTGGTTTATAACGTATGCAGCTGATACAATTATGCACGATTTTCCTAGTTAACCCTCTGGCATTAACGATCCAATATCGTTATCGTAAAATCACTATTAATGCCTTAGAACCAGCATTGTTATTTTTCAATATGATGATGCCCGGCCAAAGTCTCAACGAAATGACAATGTCTTGGTAGTTAAAAGGGGTGTTTTTTTCTTCTGACATATTCGCATGCATAAGACGTCCATCAACATCAAACAATGGAAATCCATCCACATTTTGAGTAAAGAGAATAAGAGTTTTTAACGAAATCTTAATTTCAACGTTGTTATTTATACAATGAATTTCATTAGAGAAATGTTCGCTGTGAATGATCCAGATGATGCAATGTAAAGAACGTCGTAACTCATCATTAGTGAAATTATGTTGATGACCAGGACCTTTCTGCTTTACTCGGCTACGCACACGAAGCAACCAACCAACAACACGAAGAACCTTAAAATAAGAGCTGGTACGATCTAAGAATTGTAGCACCTGATTTGTGAGTGTTTCACATATCATAACTGTTTTTCGAATTGCACCATCTACTTCTCGTTAATATTGAGTACTGCTTATACATGAGTCTGGCCATTCCTCATACTCTAGATTTAGAAATGCTGACCCTGATAACCAGTTGGATTTCACTAATTCAGTAATCCTCGTGATATTACGTCAGCGGGGTTATTTTTAGTCGGAACATGTTCTAATTAAGGTAAAGTTTTTTTCTTGACCGGAGCCACCCGACTTTGTGCCGTCAATAAGTTTAATGAAATATGTCCTTTTTGATTACAAACCCGCACATAAAAACAGCATCCGTATACTCGAATTGAAGCATCACAAAATCCATTTAGTTGCATGTTGATGATATCTGTTTGTAATACATATCGAGATATTTTGATTGATTTCAAATTATTTAGGTCAATGATGAAATCTTCGATTTAATTCTAATTTGTTATGAAACGACTGTGTCCCAATCTATCTTCATAATCCATAAATCTTGCAATAACATGCATGACTTAATTATTATGGGAGCAGTCAATCCCCTCGGATCGAAGATATACGATGAGATCGGCAAAAATGAGAGTTTGGTTGATGACGTGTATGTGTTGCTCGGAATTTACGAAAATAGAAACTGGTCGTGATTTGGATCACATTTTATACCAAGCGTACTAGTAATTTTTGGTTAATGTAAATTTAAACCTTTCAATTCATTATTATTGATGATGAATGATTGATGATTCGATTATATTTTTGCAATTTCGATACCAGCCTCTCTTAATATTGACGTAATATTGTTTTTTGTAGTTCATTGAAGTCATCAGCTCCTGTCAACATATCGTCGACGTAGAAATGGTGTTTCAGCACATGTGAACCCAATGGATATTAGGTTTCCCATTTTTCCGCAATATATTGAAGACTCCTTATCGCCAAGAAAGGTGATGCTGAAAAACCGTAGGTTACTGTATTCTGAAACACGTTACTGAAACACGCGAATTGGATTATCTGTCAATGGATTGAGATTCATGAAAGTGTTCGTGAGCTAAATTAATTTTCGACTGCTAAGAGCGAATATCTCATGCTGACTCAGGTTGAAACCCAGACAAACGATTTGAAATAAGAAAGTTCAAATCAAATTCTGAATCATTAAATATCGATCGAATTGTCGTTTGCGTCTCGTACTTTAATTGCGAAGACGTATACCCAACACCGACGACCTTCACTGATGTCTTTTTCTTCTGTAGGCTCAGCATATTAACGAAGGAATCAGTCATTAAGTTCACCTGTGAACATGAATCTAGCAATGCTCTTCCTACTTTATATGCACCCAACGAGTCGCTTATCAGAATAATTGCTGTTGCCAAAATGACCTTGTGTGCTACAGTTTTAATATATGCATTGATTGATGCTGATTCAAATCAATTGGACGTGGAACTTACCATGTTTTTTTCTACAGGTATCTGAGCGATGTAAAAGTGTGTGATGCAATTTGTTGCATATTGAATTCTTTGATGGACACAGAAGACGATGTGTCCTTCTGATAAACTGTTTATACAAATACACAGTTTTTTAACAGTATCAAATCTTCGCGACATCTATTTCGACAAATCGTTTGCAACCACTTAGCCAATGGTCTTTGGTCTTGTATTCTGTACTGTATCCGGGTTAACTGATTCTAAAAATTGACACCTTCTTTCCAACAAATTACAAAAATCGTTCCAAGTTGGTAAACATCTTAAGTTCATGTTTAAGTGGATCATAAAGCGTTGCAAATGTCATCTGTGCTGCCAAGCGAACGAAGAGAACTATAAATTGCAGAGGCATTATGTACCAAACTACGCAAATGCATTGCTAACGGATTGCGCATTTCTTGTAAGTCACACAAGTTAGCAATATGTTCAAGAAAGATTAACGTTGAATTGCCGTTCCTTCAGTCGTTGTAATGCTTTCGGATAGTTTTCCCTGTGACCTGAAATAAATGGATTGTATCCTTCGTTTGCGATTCTAAGCAGCCGAGTAAGTGGTTGAGTTTTTTAATTTTTGAAAATGTCTCGTCGCTGTCTACTAATTGTATGAAAGTTGATATAAAGCTTTTATATTCAGAATATTGCCCTCTGAATTTTGGTAAGTTTAAACTCGACAATTTACTGCTGCGAGGGGCTTATATAGAAACAGATGAATTTCCATTGGGACTTTTGTCATTATATCCCATCATCTCGATTATTTTGAAATTTGTACTGATGCATAGGTCCTCAATTTCTGACCACCCATTATCGTTCTCACTTTTTCGATTTCGGTTTGAATCAATAACCCTTGTTTAAAATAGGCTTCTAGTAGCAACAGCCTACATTCCAATTCGATCTTGGTTAAGGTTTGTTTAATTATTTTATGGATACGGGTCAATGAACCCTCAATAGCTTTTCGCTGTTTCATAAGAGCTTCTAATTAACTCATGTTTTTCAAATTATCGGAAGAGAAAATTTTAACTACACAAATTTTACGTAAATGCTGTAAAAAACCTAACCAACAAGAAATAACGAAGCAGCAAAGTGTCGCAGTCGACAGCAAAGATAGCAACAAAAACAGCGCAGCGCAAACTACAGCAAGAAAGCAGCGAAAACAAAGCGTCGCAAAGAACAGCAAAATAGCGGAGCACAAATTGCAGTAAGTCGCAAAAACAAGAAAGCAGCGAAAACAAAGCGTCGCAAAGAACAGCAAAATAGCGGAGCACAAATTGCAGTAAGTCGCAAAAACAACGTGATTTAATTTACGCAAAGCAAACTAAAAATGATACCAGATGCTAGATGACAATGCAACAACTTATGCCTCTTCAAAAAAAAAACCAAATATAAATTAGCATATCTATTTACCTATATATATATATATATATATATATATATACAGTGACTCCATCGCATAATCGGACAAGCATTTGTTCGATATAAATGTGCTCTAAACTTTAAAAAAAATCCTAAAAATATGATTTTTTTTTGCTTTAATACTTAACATACTTATCTATCTAAATTATAAAAAAAAACAAAACATTTCTCATAATAACTATTATATTAAAGTAAAAAACAGAATCAACACAATTTTTTGGGCTCAACGTATAATCGGACAAAATCAAACATCCATGTTAAAAATGCAGAAATGAGGCATTTAATATTTTGTTGCATATCCTTTGTTATTCAGAACGGCCTGAATACGATTTGGAACTGATTTTACCAATTTTTGGCACACTTCTGGCTCAATAGAGTACCATGCTTCGAGTAAAGCCTCCTTTAGCTGTACTATTGTGTTAAATTTTTTTTTGGTACACTCTCCTAGCTAATTCCTCCCAAAGATGCTCAATTACATTAAGGTCTGGGCTCTATGCAGGTGCGTCTATGAGTTTGGGGCAGTTATGGGTCAACCAAAGCTTTGCTACGCTTGACGTATGCTTGGGATCGTTGTCCTGATAAAAATTAAAATTTTCTGCGATACTCAATTTCTCTGCACTTTGCTTTATATTCTGTTTCAGAATGTCGAGGTATTCAGATTTGCCCATTTTACTATCTATAAAATGCAAATTAGACACTCCCGCACTTGACATACAACCCCAAACCATAACAGAGTCTCCTGCATGTTTTATAGTGGTTTTTGTGTTGTGATGATTGAATTCTGCATTTGGTTTACGCCATACAAACATCTTACCATCAGATCTATTCAGATTAAATTTACTTTTATCAGTGAACAAAACCTTAAAAAAATGAATATTATCAATGAAAATGTGTTTAAGATGATTTACCATCAATTTACTTGATTCCAAAAGCCTTCTGTTTTTAGTAAATATTCCTTAGCATATTTTATTCTTTTGTTTTTATTTTTAATACTTATAAACGGCTTCTTTTTGGCAATTCTTCCGTGGTTATCGAATTTATGTAATGTATTGCGAATAGTATTTAAGCATATATCTTTCCCAGGGCGGGGTTTTAATGATAATTTAAGGTCTTTTGCGGTTTTGAAAGGATTTTTCTTTATTTCTTTCAATATCGAACGCTTTTCTCGATCATTTACTATAGTGCCTTAAGCTGCTCTTTTCTTATTGGCCAGCCTAAACTCATAATGGGACCTCTTAATAATGTCTTGAATAGTAGATTGACTTATTTCAACTGAATTGGCAATTTCTCTAACGGTTTTACCTTCGAAATTCAATTTAAACATTAATTGCCTAATTTCGACAGTAGATTACTTTCCATTTGGTGTCATTTTAATACTAATTTATGTTACAATTTTATAATTTATATTTATCTTAATGTAAGAAACATTGTTGTGATATTCATTACTGTAGTTTTGAAGTGCATATTTGTAAAATAACAGTATTTTTAGCATTGCTGCTTCAGTTTGTCCGATTATGTGTTGCCCAAAAAATTGTGTTGGTGCTGTTTTTTACTTTAAATTAATAGTTATTATGAGAAATGTTTTGTTTTTTTTTATAATTTAGATAGATAAGTATGTTAAGTATTGATTAAAGCAAAAAAAAATCATATTTTTAGGATTTTTTTTAAAGTTTAGAGCACATTTATATCGAACAAATGCTTGTCTGATTATGCGATGGAGTCACTGTATCTATATATATATATATATGTGGGGTGCAGATCTGGCAACGCCAGCAAACGAAGTAGAAGTAGAAAAGAAGAAGCAAACGAGTAGCGCAGAAAAAGACGTGTGAAGTAACGACAGTGTGCGCGGACAAATAAACAATTTTTCACTTATATTTTTTCAATTTAATTAATTAACTTTGTATTAATAAATTAATATAACCATAAACATATTTAAGATTTTAATAAAAAGGAATCCTACAAATTGGGGGCTCAACCGGGATTTGAATTTCCGGCAATTGTGAAATTCAGTCTACACAATGACTTGCTTAAATGACTTCGTAAGCGGCAGCCTGCGCAGTAGCAGCAAAAACATAATAATAGCTTTGCACAAATTTATATATCAAGAATAAGGTGATAGAAATAATCGAAAGAGATTGAGAGAATTTTCTGGATTCGATTACGACGAAAATGACAAGACGTATGCTAGTAAATGCGAATATATTAAAAATAATTAGACTGAACGTGATTTGGTTTCAATTTATATTGTACTAAATATAAGTTATAGTGTTTAAGATGTACAACTGCACATATTTCGAAATCTACGTAAAAATTTTTTTGTTGTCCGAAAACGCAAACGACGTTAAATGTAATGACGAAGAAGGAGATGAAGAAGTCGATGATGACGGTGAAGATGACGACAGTAAACGCACTTTCAGAGGCGATGAACGTGAGTTTGAAAAATCCCGTGACGATATTGGCAATAAAATGTTTGAAGTGGATGATAATAATAAAGCAGCAGCGTACACACGTACAAAATATTTACAAAGAGAAGCATCAAAATTCGCAATGAACTTTCGCGATATAGAGGACTCAATTAGACCATTTGATGGAACAAATATAATTTCGGTAGAAAGGTGGATTGAAGAATTCGAGGAACAAGCTGCACTGATGTGTTGGGATGGGTTTCAAAAACTAGTGTTTGCAAAAAAATATCTTAGAGGCATTGGTAAACTTTTTATTTTGAGCGAAAGAGGTTTAAATTCGTGGTGTGCTTTGAAACACGCCCTGTTAAATGAGTTTAGAACAAAAACAAATAGCGCACAATTGCATGACAACTTAGTGCTCGCAAAATAAAAAAAGATGAAAATGTGTTTGAATATTTTTATCAAATGAAAGATATCGCATCTCGAGGCAATATCGAAGACGAAACGCTTATTCAGTATATAATAGATGGAATTAGAGACGGTTATGTAAATAAAATGATACTATATGGTGCAAAGACCTTAATGAATTTAAAGACAAACTAAGATCATAGGAAATAAAATGTGAAATTTGAAATTAAAGATGAACAGATTACTGCATTTAATACGTTGATGACCATCTTAAGCGAAAAACCGGTACTAAACATGCGATGACATTGGGAAAGAAATACTTGTGCATGAGAGTAGCCCGTTGGATATTGTTCTTAGAGGAGTACGATTACGAAGTTCAGCATCGTGTTGGTTCGCGAATGAAGTATGTTGATGCTTTAAGCCGCTACGCTGTTATGTGCATAGATGACGATAATATTCTTTCTAAAATACGGAGAGCATAGATGCAAGACGAAGACCTGAAAACGATATCGGATATTCTACAAGAAAAATCTTCATACAACGATTATTTTAAGAAAGGAGAATTGTTGTATAAGCTGAGAAACGACCAAGAACTTATTGTTGTACCTAAGAGTATGCAGCGTGAAATAATTATGAGAACATAATTATCATGCACATGAGAAGGGACATTTTGCCGTAAAAAAAAACAAGTGAACTACTCCGGAATGACTATTTTATACTTTTTTATACCAGTAAGAAAGTCACAAAAACAACGTGATTTAATTTACGCCATTTTAGTCGTCTTTGTTGATATACGAGGTTATGATGTTATCAGCTTATGTGTTAACATGTTATTGCAACCTCAGTTTGTGTCTTGTTGCTTTCTTTTTTATTTCTTCAGCGACTGTGGACAATTTTAGATCGCGGTGTATATCGCTGTTCCCAATGTACCATTGCGCTTTTAAAATATTCCGTAGAACCTTGTTCTGGAAACGTTGGATTATTTCGACGTTACTTTGGCTAACGCTTCCCCATAGTTCAACGCCATACGTAGATACGATTTGCATAGATAGTGTGGATTTGCGGCAAATCAGTCATTCCATTTTTCGCAACTTCGTATCAAGCTCGTCTCGTTTCTTTTTTATGTGTTCCTTCCATCGAAGTTTTGCGTCCAACGTTATACTATGATATTTTGCAGTGTTGGTATATGGTATCTGAGTACCTTGAATCGAAATAGGAAAGTACTGTATTTTTTTATTTGTAAAATCCACATGAACATATTTACCAGAATTCAGTTTGATACGCCATCTTTTTGTGCAATTGTCTAACGAATCTGTAGCTGTTTGTATTTTGGCTATTGATACTTCAACGGAGTTAGCAATCGCCAAATTAGCAGTATCATATGCAAATGTTGCAATTTTACTTTTAGGTGTTATTGGCAAGTCCATTGTGTAAAGCAGGTATAGTAGTGGGCTAACTTTATTTTATAATTATCAATTCTTAAAACTAATTCAACATATATGCAAAGCTTTTTAAGAGATTTAGATAAGTAAAATAAGCAAAAGAATAGAGTTGTTCAGTTTGTTATAATAGTTATAACTTGTGTTACATATTTGATCCATTTTAAAAACATTATAGTACCTTTGTGGTAATATGATTATTTATATTAAAAGATATTTTTAAATGCTTTTTTATGATATTTATTTATATAAAACACTCGAACATTGTCAATAAAAAGAATACATATACATTGGTGGAAGAAATAATAAGAACGAAGAAAAATGTTGTGTTTTTATTACTAATTTTTTTAATTATTCAATATTAATCTCAAATGTATGGTTTTTTCGAAACATTACTTTCAAATTTAACAATTCAAAAAAAAATATGCACAGGTTTGATAGAATAATAAGAAAAAAATGGGCTTTCTTCATTGCCCTTGGAAAAAAAAATAAGAACTTAGCACTAGAATACTTTTGAAATTGAATTTAGTCTTTCAGATGTATATTTTATAGCGTGAAAATATTCCTGAGACTAATATTTCGTTGTCGAGCCACCATTTTTTAGGACTTCTGAACATCGGCGACCCATTGAGTTCACCAACTTAGCGCAAACCGACTGGTCAATAGAATACCATGCCTCCAGCACTTTATTCCATAAATCTTGCATATTTCTCACATTACAGCCAGCCAATTTCCGTTTTAGAATCCCCTATAGGTGTTCAATTGGGTTTAGGTCCGGACTCTACGATGGCCACTCCAAAATCGGAGCACTGTTCTCCCTGAACCAATTTTTTGCAAGGCGCGAGCTATGTTTTGGATCGTTATCTTGTATGAACTCTCACTTTAATGGCATTTCTTCCTCGGCAAAGGGTAACATCACATTATTAAGTATCTCTACATAATCTGTAGCGCACATATTTTTTTTTAACCAAAATATTGGACCGACACCTGAGTGAGAAAAACAGCCCCAAACTTTGATTTTGCCACCACCATGTTTTATGGTTTTTATAGTATGCCGCGGATCATATTCAGTGTTCTTCTGACGTCTTACGTAACGTTTACCATCAGACCCAAATAAATTTATCTTGGTCTCATCAGACCACAACACGTTTTTCCAGTTTTTGCGCTTGAGGTGTTTTTGGGCAAAAGCATTTCGGTTTCGCATGTGTATTTTCTTCAGGTATGGAACCTTTCTAGCAGAATGCGCTTTTAAACCTTTTTCTATCAATCTATTGCGTATAGTTCGGCTAGTCACTGGTGCGTTTAACTCTTGTTTCAGCTTTTCCGATGACAAAAACGGGTTGATTTTGGATTACCGAATCAATAATTCATCAAACTTTTTAGTTGTAGCTCGCTTTCTGCCACGTGTTTCACTTTTAGGCTTAAAATGAATGGCGGAATGCACTTTAGTTTTAGAGCACCCCATAATATTCGCAATTTGGCTTAGACTTTTCTCATCAGTTTTTAATTTTTGGATCAAATCTCTTTCAATATTTGTACGATGTGCTCCACGACCCATTTGAATTCTATTTACCGCAAAAAACGAACAAAAATTTACGTGAGAAATTATTTTTATTATAATTAGTTAGTAATCAACAAAAAATACCTGTTATAAGGTTTTTACACGATTCAATTGAAAATAAAACATAAATTTCGCGCCCGTTCTTATTTTTTTTTCAACAAAAATCTGACCTTACTTCAACTCATTCAATTTAAAGTAAATATAGTTGCTTAAAAATATGCAAATGCATAAAAAAGGTAGAGTACCGTTACACCGCATTCTTGTACAGTGGGCTGCGTTCATATTATTTGCTTACAAAAAAAGTTATGTGGTTCGTAATGTAGGAGACATAATCGTTCTTATTATTTCTTCCACCACTGTATATATATTTATGTTCCATATAAACTTATTTACTAATATTTATTTAAATCAACCATTAAAATGATTTTGCTTAAGTCTTAAATTAAAACTTTATAAACACAAACATGAGTTTCATGATTAAAGACCGATCACCCAAGATTCAATCAAGACTAATTTACAAATTTTTTCTTAATACCGAAAAACAGCTTCCATAACAACAAGACAATTCTAGTTGTTAATTACTCATGCTTTGTCATCATTTGCTTCCAATCGGTTCGTGTTCGAGGCTGATTATCAAGCCAACATTTGTTCTGTTTAGCTCTAGTTGATAGTTTCGAATTCATTAACGTAGCTGGTGACAACAACTACCACAAATTCAGTTCAATGGCGATGGCAAATCCAATTACTTCGACAGAACTGTTAGAACTGAAACAACAACGAGCTTCGACGAAATCGAGCATTGCAAGGATCAAAGCTTATTTTAAAGGGAAGAGTAAATCGCTTTCTCAACCAAAGCTGAAATGTCGACTAGGTATTTTAGAATCATATTTCAAACAAATTCTAGCATTTCAGATTTCGACCGAGATTCAGATTTTTCAGATTTAGATGCAACTGATATATTTAGAGTTGAACTAGAGGCCTTGTACATTCCCACAAAAATATCAATAATGTTTTAACTGCAGGAAGAGACCCACAACATTGTTAAAATTAACGACGTTCAGTGGTAAGTACTCTGATTATAACAACTTTATTAATTCGTTTCTTCAAATCATTGATCGTGATATATATCTCACAAATATTAAGAAGTTCAATCATTTTAGCAGTAAGGCTTACTGGTTAAGCTCTAGAGACAGAACAGACGTTTCCTATATCGAATGAAAACTATCCGAAAGCTCTGGATATATTTAAATTGCGCTATGTCAATAATAGCCTAATCTTTGCTGAAAACATCGCAATTTTATTTCATCTACCAACAGTCAAGTCAGCAACTATGCAGTCTGATAGATAATGTATCTGCATTGTACGGTTCGCTAGGTACAGAGAAAAAAATCTGCGGGGCACTGCTTATCTCGTTAGTTGTGCAAAAAATTGAAGCAATAACACGTAGGAAATGAAATGAATCGCTAAACTTCGACACTTTGTTCAGCTGGGAGGATTGCTCAAAATTGTTCTTGAGTCACTCGACAATGGAAACAGCAATCAATCATAACCACAACGTAAACCTAATAACCATAAGCCCAAGACTAACAGACGTTCATAACAATACTCATTTGCTACATCTACATCACTTGGTTTTAGCAACGAACACCTGATACTGAATTGCTTGGGTTTAAGTCACTGGAGGTGGGTCAAAGGTTTGAAAAGGTTAAGGCACCAAAACTCTGCATAAATTACTTATCGCCACGTCATCGTGATTAATTGTACGTTAACGTTTAAATGTAAGCTTTGCGCGAAGCCACATCACACACTTACTGATTCGTGCTCTCAGGTCAATTTTATAACTGAGGAGTTTTCAAAGAAGCTTAGCCTATCAAAATATAACCAACGGCTGCATGTTGCCAACATTGGTAGTTTGTTAACCAAGATAAAGCATCAGACGGTCACATCAGACGGCTGCATGTTGCCAACATTGGTAGTTTGTTAACCAATATAAAGCATCAGACGGTCACATCAATTAAATATCGTCATTCGAATTTTGAACTTGCTTCAAACTTTTGTATAACTACCAACATCGTCTATCAACCAAGTTCTGAAATCGACATATCCTCGTGAAAGTTTCCACCAAATACACCCCTTGCCGATGACCAATTTACTAACTTCAACCACGTTAAACATCTGCTTGGAGCTAAAAGTTTCTTTGACATTCTGTCTGTCGGTGAAAATCTTCCAGTACTGCAAAAAACATTACTTGGATGGGTAGTAGAGGGTAAATATTTAACAACTCAAAGCTCGGCAACACCTCCTTGGTGCTTAAAGTCATTCGAAGAAACTGTCACCAAGCAACTTGAGTTAATGTGGAAACTGAAAGAAATACCACTACCAAAAAAATCATGGTCATTAAAACAAGTAAATTGTGAGTCATTCTACCTCAAAACAGTTAAACGAACATCTGAAGACAGAGTTATCGTTCGCTTACCATTTAAGGAAAATCCGGATTGCCAGGTGTTGGGTTGAACTTTACTCAAAAACAAATTGTTAAAATAGACTTGTTGAGTCTCGTGCACTTTTAAGAAAAATAAAGTTTCAATTTCTCGTTTACTCTTACTAAAGAAAGTTGGTGTTTTTATTACTTTTCGCGAATTTGAGGAGTTTTTTTGTTTTTTTTTACGGTTTGCTATTTTTGCTTTTTATGAATATTGTAATTTTAACTCATATTTTGGGGCTGGTGAACATTATTATTTTGAATTTTATATACATACGTATTTATATATCAAAGAAACGTAACGTTTTTATAGTTCGTATCCAGTACTCGTTACGATTATCACATGTGCTCTATGCGTTAATAAAATCACGTTGTAAATTTGGCTTTGTTTCTCACTTTAGTTCTCGCTGCTCTGTCTTGCAGCTACATCTGCTGTCAATTGCGACGCTTTGCTGTTTTTTGATTGCGTTTTGGTTTTACGTATTTTTATAAAATTTGTGCATCTTTTGCTACGCTACTTTTGGTTCTGGCCGCTGCTGTGCTGCTGCCTTCGATTTATTTCAGTGCAATTATTCTTGCGTTTTATTTTCTTGTTTTTCAATATATAAATTGTTCACAATATTTTAATTTATGCATCTACGTCAATTTAATTAGATCATATTATGACTATGGAACTTAAACAGCAACATGCTAATACAAAAAATAATATAACTCGGATTAGGAGCATCATAGAGCGAAATGCAAAGACGGACACAACGGTTTTATCGCCTATTCAACTAAAATGCCATTTAGGCATTTTGGAATCGTACTTCACGCAGCTAATGAGCTATCAAACCCGAATTGAAGAATTGGAACCTAAAGACAATATGAGTGGCGAGCTTGAGGATCTACAAGGTGAGATGAAAAAACTGCAACCAACTTCAGACTGCTGTCATTTCTAAACCGCTCGTCCCACAGCTGTCAGATTTATTCTAGTGACAGCTCATTATATTGTTTACAAGCGCACAAAAGCATTTTGGTGGGAATTTTTCAGAAAAAAAGTTATTTGTGATGGAATTCAAGCGTGATAGTGTGATTGCTTTGCATTTGGCTGGAAAACCACAAGTGGCTATCGTTAGAGCCCTCCAGCATTTAAAAGTGAATAAATGTTTTGTGTCTCGTACCATCGCTCGTTACCATGATACTGGTAGCGTAGCCCGACGTCAAGGAAGTGGACGAAAAAAAACAGCAACATCGGCAGAAATGGTTCGAAAAGTGAAGAAGCGAATTGAACGAAATCCGCGTCGCAGTGGACGAAAAATGGCTCGTGAGCTGAACATATCGCAATATGCCATTCGGCAAATATTGAAAAATGAGCTTGGACTAAAGCCATTCAAGTTCCAAAAAGTGCAAGATCTTACTGATGCGCAAAAAAAAGTTAGACTCGAAAAAGCTAAAGAGTTGTTTCGCTTGGCCGAAAGTGGTGAACTGCCGAATTTGGTTTTCTCCGATGAGAAACCATTCGTTATCCAGCAGTTTGTAAACAAACAAAATGATCGTGTTTACTTGCCAGAGAGGTCAGCTGAAAATTTGCAACTTCGGTTGGCCATCACAACTCAAAAGCCGGCCATGGTGATGGTGTGGGCCGCCATAACAGCCGATGGTCGCTCGCCGCTCGTATTCATCGACCGTGGGGTCAAAATAAATGCGCAAATCTATCGCGAAAATCTTTTGGAGGGAGTTCTGAAGCCCTGGGCACGCAAACATTGCGGCCGCAGACCTTGGACATTCCAACAGGACTCAGCACCATCGCACTCAGCACGCGCCACCCAAGAATGGTTAAGAAATGAGGTTCCTCGCTTCATTTCCACCGCACAATGGCCACCAAAATCTCCGGATACCAATCCGTTGGACTATTGTGCCTGGAGTATTTTGGAGAGCAAGGTTGGCACTAAAAAATACCAAAGTGTCGATCATCTCAAGCAAGCGCTTCGCCGAGAATGGGACAAAATACCGCAGAGCCACTTTCGGGCAGCGTGTGATGGTTTCATTGGCCGTTTGAAGGTCATAGTTCGTGCCAAAGGTGGCCAATTCGAACAAATCTAAACCGATTCTCAAATTTGATGTTATTTCCGACATTTTTTGCTTTCATTCAATAAAATTTAAAAAAAATGAAAAAATTATGGCGTTTTACTTTGTTGCAGTTTTTTCATCTCACCTTGTATATGTCAACATCAAAACATTTATTCAAGAGCAACTAGGTGAGGATTTGCATATGTCGTTACGAGATCACACGTTTTCACCTGTCTCATCAAGTACAAGATTGCCACCGTTGAAATTACCGCCGTTTAGTGTGACATACTCCGAATACAAAAATTTTATTTCGTCGTTTAATCAAGTCATTGACAGAGAAATTGGATTGTCAAATATTGAAAAATTTAATCATTTGTTAAACTGTTTACATGGACAAGCATTGGATACCGTAAAAGCTTTTCAAGTTAGTGACGAAAATTATCAAAGGCACTTCAAAGATTAAAATCCCGCTATGATAATAGCAGCTTAATTTTTATGGAAAATATTGCTTCACTGTTTGATTTGCCACATACATCAAGGCAAAGTTGTAGTCAACTTAGAAGCTTAGTTGACAATGTGTCTGCAATCTACGATTCGTTGCGTTCAATTGGCTCCGACAAACAAATTTCAAATATAATGCTAATTTACTTGGTAATGCAAAAGGTGTATGATGGATCAAAAAATAAGTGGAAGAAATTTCTTGACTTTAATTCTTTACCTCTATGGGAAGACTGCGCTAAGGTTCTGGAAAGACGCTGCCAATTTCTTGAATCGATTGAAACGCCAATTCGGTCTCAAGACACTATTCGTAGGAATGACAACAAGTTTTCTAAAAAGATCGATAAGCATTAATCTCGTCAAAATTGCTCAATTGTTTGCACTAAACGCACTTGTCCGTTGTGTAACACTACTGATCACATCATTACTGGTTGTCAGCGCTTTAACAATATGTCGGTTCCGGACGTTTCGAAAATGTGAAAAGACTTTCTTTTTGCATAAACTGCTTATCCAAAAATCATAAAGCTACTCAGTGTACATCTACTTTCAAATGCAAGATTTATTCACGGTCTCATCATACAATGCTTTATCGAGCTCAAAATACATCAAGTACGTTTTCGTTATCACCAGCACCTCAACCTACGGTGCAAACTAAATCAGCTAAATCATACTGATGTAAGAAATTCATCGCAAGATAAAATTATTCTCGCCACAGCAATTGTGCTTGTCCGTGATAACACTGGTAACTATCGGTTAGGGAGAGCGCTCCTTGACTCCTGTTCACAGATTAATATAATATCTGAAAAATTCTCACAAAAATTGAGATTACCGCGTGAAAGATATAACATACAAATCAGTAGTATTGGTGACACAAATACAAGGATAAAATGTAAAACCTCAACTAATATAAAAATTCGCTTTGCTGATTTCGAAATTCCACTTGATTTTTGCATCACTTCTCATATTTCGCACCAGCCTCAATCACAAATTGATTGGTAAATTCTTGGAATTTACCAGCAAACACTAAGCTTGCAGATGAAAATTTCTATAAATCAAATCGTATCGACCTATTATTAGGAACAGAGACATTCTTCGACATACTTTCCGTAGGACAAATCAAACTTAGAGATAACTTACCTATGCTTCAAAAAACATTGCTTGGTTGGCTTGTGTCAGGTAAGTATAATTCTGACACTCCATTTTCAACTAAATCTTCTGCTTGCTTACTTTCTTGTGAAGAAGCCATTAATTTCAATCTCGAACAGTTGTGGAAATTAGATGAAATTAGTTCTACACCTAAACTGACTGATGAAAAAAATACTTGCGAACCTGAATTTTGTAACACTGTTTCACGCAATGCTAGTGGACGTGTAGTTGTTCGATAACTATTTAAGGATACATTAAGTTCACTTGGACCTACACGATATATCGCTTTTCGAAGATTCACTGCATTGAAACGTTTTTTGTCACGTATGCCAGAAATAAGGACATAGTATTTAGAAAATATAGTCTTCACATGAAATAAAATACAACTGTATGCTGCGAGTGTGCATTTATTACTGCTTTTAACAAAAAAGAATAATTCAATAGTAAGTATAAAGTTAAAATAAAGAGATTAAAATATTAACTCATGATAAGAGATAAGAGATATTTATGATATTAAGGGATATTTTTTACATAGTATGTTGCATTTATGATTGAGTATGAGAAACTTGGACATATCACCCGGATCGAAGGACCTGATCTTTGTACATCCCACTACTATATACCTCAACATTGTGTGCTCAAGCCAAATAGCACTTCTACAAAGCTTAGAGTTGTATTTGATGCCTCATGTCGTACTACAACGCAAAAATCACTTAATAGCATTCTTATGGTTGGTGCTACAATTCAGGAAGATTTGTTTACGCTTTTGTTACGTTTCCACCATTATCGCTACGTCATTACTGCAGACTTAATGAAAATGTTTAGACAAATCTTAGTTGACTCACGTGACCGCTGTTTTCAATATATTTTATGGCGTGCCTCAGAAGGTGAAGAGATACATACCTATCAACTCAATACTGTTGCATGGGGAACAGCAAGTGCACCGTTTCTAGCTGTGAGAAGCCTTCACTACTTGGCTGATGAATAAGCTGTCGAATTTCCAATTGGTTCAAAGGTGATCAAGTCATCATTCTACATCGATGATTTTCTATGCGAAGCAGACTCATTAAATGAATTGTCAACAATAAAATATGAAGTCTCTAGTATTCTGCGAAAAGGTTGTATGGAACTCGCTAAGTGGCATTCCAATGTCTAAACATTTGTCGGCGATATCACTATGAAGGATTTAAACCTCACTGATACTTCAATAACTAATGCATTGGGCATTATGTGGGATCAGAGGCACGATCAATTTTTGTTTTCATTTTCGCCAAAAGATCTTCACAAAAGTAACTTAACAAAACGCTCTACTTTATCACTCGCTTCATCACTATTTGATCCACTTGGACTGTATGCGCCACTACTTATTATTGCAAAAATAATTTTACAAGAATTGTGGCTACTCAAATTAAATTGGGATGAGACAATACCACAGAATTTATACACTGCGTGGGAAAATTTCCTGAAACAACTATATTCAGTATCTGCAATTGTTATACCGCGCTTTTGCTTGGTCTCAACTCACAGGTTATTCAATTACATGGCTTTTGTCACTCATCTATAAAAGCATATGATTGTTGCTTCTATTTTCGCGTAGAGGATCCAACACAAAACATTGTTGTAAATTTGCCATGTGCCAAATCTCGTGTGGGTCCTACGAAGAAAAAGTCGTTGCCGAAACTTGAACTTTGCGCAGCTCAGTTACTCGCTATTCTTTTTAACAAAGTTAAAAGTATTTTCAATAACATCAAGTTTGAAACCTATTTGTGGTGTGACTCACAAATTGTGCTACATTGGTTAAGTATGCATTCATCGACATTATAAACTTTTGTAGGAAATCGAGTATCAGTTATACAGGACACCGTTAATTTCGATTGGAGATATGTACCATCACAACAGAACCCTGCTGATATTATATCGAGAGGCTGCACAGTTCCAGAAATTATTGAATCAATTTGGTATAAGGGCCCAGCGTTTTTATACGGTTCACAAATTGGGTGACCTAAAGTTGGTCACGTTACTGTCGACATGGAACAAGTTAATAAAGAAAAACGAAAGGCTGTATTTATCGTCGCAGAAAATTCTAATTATATCGTTAAAAAACTATCGACATTTAGTTCACACATCACTAGAGTACGTGTGATAGCGTAGATGCTTCGTTTCTTCAGGAAGATAAATAAATCAGTATGCAACATTTGTGAAACAGAATCACTGTCTGCACAAGATATCGAAACAGCGCTTTGGTATATAGTTTGGAACATCCAACAAACATATTTTGCTGAAGATATTCGTCGTGTAAAAAAAGGAGTAGAAGGTCAAGGTGTTTGCAAATTTCTCAACCCGTTTTGTGAAGATACGTTTGGGTACAACTTGTTAAAGGTTGGTGGACGTCTAGAACTAGCTTCACTACCTCATATGCAAAGGTATCCTGTGTTACTACCCAGTAAATGTTATTTTGTCGAATGTCTCGTACGTCACTTGCATATTACCAATTTTCGCGCTGGATCTAAGGCGTTGGTTGCTTTAATGCGCCTTAGATTTTGGATCATCAATGCTAGAGACATTGCGCGCCGAATTGTTAGATCGTGTGTACATTGTGTACGTTATAAAACGAAATTACTCCAGCAAATGATGGGTAACTTGCCTGTAGAGCGTCTTACACCTTGCAGACCATTTTCTCGCTGTGCTGTTGATTTTTGTGAACCAGTCAACACATATCTCCGAATAAGAGGCAAAACGTCGCATAAAACATACATAGCTATTTTTGTGTGTCCATGATCAAAGGCAGTACATATCGAAGTCGTTTCAGATCTCATAACAGATGCATTTATCGCCGCGCTAAAATGCATGATAGACAGAAGAGGCTTGCCAACAGATATTTTTTGTGATAATGCCACAAATTTTGTTGGAGCAAATCGAAAACTTACTGGGTTGAAAAACTTTATTTTCAATTCCAGCAATAAGCCATCGATCATTAACTTTTGTTCTAATGAATATATTAACTTTAATTTCATTCCTCCCAGGGCTGCACATTTCGGTGGTCTGTGGGAAGCTGTGAAGTGAAGTTAACAAAAGGTCATTTAAATCGCACCCTTGCTAATGCGTGTCTTACTTTTGAAGAACTAAATACTGCCCTGATTGAAGTAGAAGCTATAATTAATTCACGTCCGATAGCTCCACTTTCTTCTGATCCAAATGACTGTGAGTCTTTGACACCTGCACATTTCATCATTGGTAACTCATTAAAGGCTTTACCCGAACGCGCTATTGTTTCAGAAAATGATATAAATCATCACGATAAATGGACACAGCATTATCGCAGTCAAGCAACGTTTTTGGCATCAATGGTCTCAAGAATATTTGAGTGAGTTGCAGTCTTTTCTTTTTTCTTTTACTTTTCGCGAATTTGAATAATTGATTTTTTTTAATTTTTTGTTTTTTTTTTAACGGTTTGCTATTGTAATTTTAACTCAGATCAAAGAAAAGCCTTTGATCAGACAACTTCTAAGGCAGAACTGTTACTATTTACCAACAATATATAAATTTCCAAACTTTTCATTGCCAAGATTAAATGCCCAAAAATTAACTTTTTCGCACATACGGATGTTTGGTGTGGTGGCTATCGTTGAACAAACAGTACATTGTTCAAAGGCTAACCAGACTGCAAAGATCGGCCTATGTGGGTGCAAAAAGGGCTCTGAGATCATGCCCCACCAGTACGCTTAATGTCATACTTCACTTGTTACCTATTGATGTTTGTATCAAACGAATTGCTACTCTCAGGTTTAAAGATTTAAACTGTTGGCGCTCGATTGCTTTCGGACATGGAAAATTCTATCAATATATCCGATGGATAAGAATAGAGAATAGGACTACCTTGCTAGACTACGCGTCTTTTCCACAGATTCCCCTACTTTAATCCCTGCCCCTGTCAGCTACGGTCGGAGGTTGATTTATGACAATTTCCTGCGACAGGCAAATAGTGAGTAGACCGACCCTTGCCGCCTTAGCAGTATGGTCAAGGGCTACATGGCCAATCAATTCCAAATGTATAAGCTTTGACTTAATACACTGAAATCAATCAGAGGTATCTAACATAGGTTAATATCTGTCTTAACAGGGCACTGAGCCATAGGACGGTATGGAGCTAGGCTTGGCCTACCCTGTGGCATCTCCTGCAATGTGTGTCTACCAGGAATTTCCATAAAGAATCAATTAATTTCTGCTAACAATACCTTACTATATATCATCTGCTTAGAATTGAAAGCTAAACACACAAAAGCACTGCTTGAACTTTTACAAAACTTTCTGACACATAAAAGCTCTTTCACATACATAAATAAAGTTATACAAATGGAAACGACCAAATTATAATTTGATTAATAAAAACTGATTAGCTGCACTGGGAACATGTTAGAATTTACAAATTGTTATCAATTGTAGAAAAACTTTTTCAATGAGACATGAAGAAAATTCTAAAATGGAAAATAAATGTGATTTTTTATGGAGAAACACTAGACGAGACCAATAATGTAATAATTGGTCTTTATAATAATGTTATATGTTTTTACAAACAACGGCTGCGCTAATAATGTTACACATAATGTTATAAGTTTTTTATTAAGACCGACGACTCCGCTAATTTGTATTTCAGATGTGAAATAATATTAAAAAAACACTGGTAATTCGTTTTAAAATCGAAAGAAGTTTATTTCTTTTTTGTTCCTTAGTAATATAATTATTATTTTTGTTTGTTATGGGCAAAACAATTTTCAGTTGCCACTCTCAATATACAGTAACATTTAAAAATGTTTTTTCTTCACATATATTAAACAATGATTATATGTATATTATTTGAACTTCTTCCTGATGTTTATAAGTTTATTAATTATTATTCACTGCTATTAACTGATCTTGAACTCTTATTAACTCCTGAGCCCACCGGCTCTACAGAGCTCACTGCTCTACCGATCCCAACTGCTGGTAGATTCTCACTACTGCTTACTGTCTTATTTAAAGCAGAATTTCTAAAAGACTTATCTATGCTGGATGCCGTCAATTCAAGGCACCCAAGTTACCTCACTTTATTATCAAATAATAGTTTTTGCGTAATTCGCAAAAACGCCAGTCATTTAATTGCATTATTTCAATATCGTTTTCAGCTTGACAACAATTAACAGTATACCAAAAATCAGCATTTCTTACTGTTAAGCTGACGAGCTGATCTTGGTTCTTGCTATTGTGTAGACCGTAAATGATGTTGCCTACTTTTAGGCATGCCTTCTGATCGAATAGAAAGCAAACCAAGAACGTTTTCCATAATCTGAGCATTTCGACTCACAATATAAACTTCATGAATGGATTTTAATGCATCGCGAAAACATCTTCAAATAAGTATTGGAACTTTAAATCCTCGAATATTAATTAAAATTCAAATGTTTTAATGATAGTTCTAAAGCACTAAACATAGAGATATGTTCATTTAGAATTTCTTTGAGAGAATTAGCTACTTTATTTCCTTTGCCGACCAAGTACGTTCAACCACATTTACCAGTACTACAACCACAACCACATTTAATAAAGGCAAGAAGTAATAATTTTTCCACTATTTTTTGTTGAAGCTATTTGAAAAGTCAATAATAATAATAATAGAGATTAAATATTTTACCGTAGAGGTATGGACGAAAATACTGAAAACCCCTCACGGCGGCGAGTAATTTCGTTTCTATAATTAGTAATTTTCCTCGTGATTGTTCAAACCAGTTTAAATGGCCTTCGTGGAAAAACATTGCACAAAAACCGTAGTTATTCGCATCAAAGAAAAATTTGAATTTTTTACTACTGTAGTACTGGATAATCATTATCTTATTAACATATTTTAGTTTTTTTTATTATCATATATTTTTTTATTATTATTATATTATTTATTTTATTAGTATATTAATATTTTATTACTTTATTTTTGTATTATTAAGTTACTATAAACTGAGGTTATTTTAGATATATTTTCAGTGTATTTTCATTCCTACACTCTGATGAGCCTATAATAGTTCCTAACCGAAATGCGTTAGTGAAAACTTTTAGAGAGCAGAACAATTAACAGACTTTTCAAAAATCGGTTGAAGAACAGAAGTAGAAGAACCATAGTTTTGGCTTTTAAGTATTTACTGGGCGAAGTAGAAGACATAATCAACAACGGATGATTTGACGTGATACAAACACGCACCACACGGTTTGGAAAGTACTGACACCAACACACAAGATGAGTCACTTTTTGACTTTATTAATGCTAACAATTTGATAGTGATTAATAGGGGTAATGATCCCACCTTTGTGAACGCGATAAGTGAGGTGAGTGTGTTCATATCTAATTATATCTCCAACTAGAAAATATCAGAAGAAATATCTCTCTCGGATCACCGATATATTTGGATTGATCTGAAGATTAGGAATGTTAAGAAGATAAACTGGCCACTTTATAATTTTCATTTGAAAGCGGGCATAAAGTGTCTTAATAACTAACTGTCAGGGATGTAATCTTGAACTTCAAAAATTAGAATCAATCGTTATAAGAGCTGCGATTTAGTAAAAAAACACGTTTTAGAAACGTATCATGGTGGAATGGGACTCTAGAAAAGTTGAGAAAAAAAACTCGACAGTTCTATAACAATACTAGATCTAACGGTAAATAAAATCAGTACAATTGTACCTGAAGTGATTACAACAAAGAGCTCAGAAAATAAAAGAGAGATTCTTGGAGGAAGTACTGAGAAGAGATTTAAACACTCCCAGCAACCACTAGACTTCAAAAGCGCTTTACGAAAGATCACTTAGAAAAACGGATAAAAGCTTAACGAAGTCTAGAAGAAACGAGACAGTTATTGTTGTGTAGTGACATAGTAAATCATGACCACATACAATGAATTGTGTGCGGCGTTTGTTTTGACACACTAGCCCAAAACATTCTGAACACATTTAATGTTCAACAAACCAAAACTATTAAATTATAAAAAAATATTTATTTAAAGCCGTAATTCGACTCACTGTTCGTCATTTTTGCACATTCAATAAATGGCAAGGTGACCAAAAAAAATAAAATAAAAGTGATTAAGTTAATAAAAACTGCAAGACCTAATAATATAAAATTGTAATAAACTATCTCATAAATTAAAAACTCAAAAAAATAAACGATCAATGAAACAATAAATTTTGACACAGAATAGAAGTGAAGTGAACAATAGGGAGACAAACGAATTATAAAACATGTGAACTAACGCATACATCAAAAATTTATACGCGTTTATACAAACGCGAAAGACTTTCTCTACACGAGACAACATCTGAAAATAATGCGAAACTATGTGACTTTGCTACTAGTTATAAATTATGGATTAAAAGCATTAGCGTCCCACAAAAAAATTTTCACAAAGGGACATGAAAAACTCCAGGATCACACTTATGTAACCAAATAGACCATGTACTGGTAGGCAAAAGGCACGGCACATCAGTAGCAGATGTACGAATATATAGAGATTCGACCGTTACCTTGTTGTCGATAAATTGAAACAAAGAATAGCAAATCTATGTATACGGAAGAAGTGTAGGGCGGAAGAAAACATGGAATGTACAAGAACTTATCGACAACCTAGAAAAAAGGACCATATATGAACAAAAAATAGGAGTAAGAAGTGTCCAATAAGAGTTAGAAAAAAATGTAAAGTGGTGCAAGATGTAGGAACTAATACCAACAGCCACTCAGCAATCCATCGAACTAGTAAAAAATGTCAGAAACACCGATTGGTTTGACAACGAATTTAGGCATGGAATTGCACCAAAAAATGAAGCCCACAAAAAAAATATTTTTTTAAAAAGAAAATAGAAGATATAGAAAAGGATGTTGGCAACAACAGAGTAAGGGCATTTTATAAAGGAATGAATATGAAAATAAAGGCTATTAGCCCCGAGTAAATATGTATCAAAATGCTTTAAGAGAAATTGTAAATAATGAGAAAGACATTATAAACACATGGAAACAACACTTTGAAAGCCTATTAAATACGGAACAGTATAACAATGAAGTGAACCAAGAATATATATATTACGTCAATCCGGAAATCGAAGACCCGAAATATGAAAAGGTAGTAGATGCTACAAAAAGCTTTAAAAACAATAAGACCTCAGGTACTGACTCTATGAACGGAAAATTAATAAAATACGGTGGTGAAACAATATACCGTCTTATACATGAAATTATAAACTGTAGTAAACGGACATTGTACAACACCAGAACGAAGATGACAGCTGTCAAAAGGGCGTCGATAGGGACATACAGTGTTGTGCATAACAAAAGCAACCAAAATGAGCACATCAAATAAATAACTTTTTAATCTACTTTTTACTTTTTGTTTGATCAAAATGTTGGAATCAACTGTTTGCAAGTACCGAACACTTTAATCCAGTACTTATGTTAATTCTATCAAAACAAAAAAAATTACTGAATGCTTGAACCCAGTGATTTCGAAGATTGTCCTAATAATCCTAAACACTGAACACTTAAATCCAGTGATTAGGCGCTTATGTGACGTAAATTTAGTACTTGAACTAAATTTATAAAGCCAAGCGCCTTATCACTGGATTTAAGTGTTCAGTGTTTAGGATAATTAGGACAATCGCCGAAATCACTGGGTTTAAGCATTCAGTGATTTTTTGTTTTGATAGAATCAACATAAGTACTGGATTGAAGTGTTCAGTACTTGCAAATAGTTGATTCCAACGTTTGGATCAAACATTTTTGGTGATCTTGTGAAAAGAACAGCAGTACTGGACTGGCCTGACGCAGCAGTGGTCAACAGTCAACATAGCAGTCAATAAGCAGCATCATTTGAAGTACAGTTGAAGCACATTTACCAAGGATCCAGATCAAACATTTAGCAACGATTCAATATCAAACATTCCTACAATTTTTGCCATCTCAACGATTGGATTGGGTAAAAACCAACAGCTCTGTTTCAACTGATCATGTGGTGAACAAATGTTTACCAAGAAGTTGCACCAAATGTAATAAAAAGCATATCATGTTGCTGCATTTGGAAGTCCACAATCAAACTAAACAAAACACTCAACCTAGTTCAAGTGTGTACAATACCGCAGTTACCACAGCAACAGCAAATTACTCCACAAGTCATCGTGATTATATTTTCTTGCCAACTGCGAGAGTTAAAATAACTGCAGCTAATGGAAATACAAAGAATTGGAATACGTTAGAATTGGAAAGAACCTCTCCGAGCCGTTTGATACCAAACGAGGTTTCAGACAGGGTGACTCCTTGTCGTGTGACTACTTTAACCTAATGTTGGAAACGATAATTCGAGCAGCAGATTTAAACCGTACTGGCACAATATTCTACAAAAGTGTAATGCTGCTTGCGTATGCCGACGATATTGATATCATTGGTCTGAACACCCGCGTCGTCAGTGCGGCATTTTCCAACTTAGAAAAACAAGCAAAGCAAATGGGTCTTGTGGTAAATGAGGACAAAACAAAGTACTTTCTGTCAACAAACAAATCTCCTGAGCGTCTTGGGACCTACGTCACTGTTGACAATTATAAGTTCGAAGTTGTGAAAGACTTTGTTTATTTAGGAACCAGCTTAAACACCAAAAATGACGTCAGCCTAGAGATTCAACGAAGAATTACTCTTGCCAACAAATGTTACTTCGGGCTAAGTAAGCAATTGAGAAATAAAGCCCTCTCTCGACAAACAAAAATCACGCTCTACAAATCCCTTATCATGCCTGTCCTGCTGTATGGTGCAGAAGCTTGGACAATTACCAACAGTGATGAGAAGGCGTTAGGAGCATTCGAGAGAAAAATTCTTCGGAAGATCTATGGTCCCTTACGCGTTGGCGACGAGTATCGAATTAGATGGAACGATGAGCTGTATGAGCTATACCGCGACATTGACATAGTTAAGCGCATAAAAATTCAGCGGCTACGCTGGCTTGGTCATGTCGTGCGAATGGAAGAAAGTGCTCCGGCTAGAAAGGTATTTGATTCGATACCCGCAGGTGGAAAACGCGGTAGAGGACGTCCGCATCTTCGGTGGAAGGACCAGGTGACCAACGATTTGGGGGCGCTCGGTACTACCAACTGGCGTCAGAAGGCAACTCATCGGGCTGACTGGCGGAGGCTACTCGACGCTGCCAAGGACGACACACGTCTGTAATGGCCAACTAAGTAAGTAAGTAATGGAAATACAAGTGAAGTTCGAGCATTACTAGACTCTGGTTCGCAAGTGAACATAGTCTCTAAGCGTCTTATCAAAAGGCTCAATATATCAAAAACAAAATCATTATTGTGCATAAGGAAAGCTGCAGAAAAATTGAACGCAGCGAGTTAACGTCAAACTGCAATCCCTTAACTCGAGGTTCACAAAAGATGTCGAAGCATTTGTTCTGCCAAATTTAGTTCCTCCTGAACCAACTTCCAACTACAATATTTCCAAATGGAAAGTCCCGAACAATATTCAGTTTTACGATATTCGATACGATTCTTTGGATAATGTTCTCTCTGTTGTGTTTATGTTACCTCATCCATTCGCCATAACCGCTCAATTGCATCTTCTAAAGATGAATTATTATCAACAGCCTCCGCCCACCTCCAAAAACTGCACATAAAACGTTTAATGTGTCTGTATTTGATGCAACCTTTCTACTGATAATCCAGCCAAGTGTTGAATTTTGCAAGACTGGAAGGCCAGGAGAGAGCTTAATTTTACCCTTTTTTAACAGACTGAAATAAAACTCTGCACCGAGTAAAATATCAATTCTTCCTTGGAAAAATGGTGGATCTACGATATCTACGATATCGTAGATATACGATATTTCCAAATGGAAAGTCCCGAACAATATTCAGTTTTCCAAGGAAAAATTGATATTTTACTCGGTGCAGAGTTTTATTTCAGTCTGTTAAAAAAGGGTAAAATTAAGCTCTCTCCTGGCCTTCCAGTCTTGCAAAATTCAACACTTGGCTGGATTATCAGTAGAAAGGTTGCATCAAATACAGACACATTAAACGTTTTATGTGCAGTTTTTGGAGGTGGGTGGAGGCTGTTGATAATAATTCATCTTTAGAAGATGCAATTGAGCGGTTATGGCGAATGGATGAGGTAACATAAACACAACAGAGAGAACATTATCCAAAGAAGAAAAATTATGCGAATCTCATTTTGTTCAGAACGTTCATACAAATAGAAGGACGTTTTGTAGTAAGGCAGCCTTTTCTGGAAAACACATTGACGTTAGGGGAATCTCAAGAAATAGCTTGGAGAAGGTTCGTCAGTCTTGAACGACGACTAGCAAAAAATAATGTATTGCGGAAACAGTATGTGTAGTTTATGGAAGAGTATGAGCGATTGGGTCACATGACTGAGGTAAATCTGAATTCCATGTTGATTCCAAGATGTTTCATTCCTCATCATTATATACTGAAACCAGATAGTACCACTACTAAACTTCGAGTGGTGTTTGATGCATCAGCTAAAACCACATCTGAACACTCGTTGAATGATTTAATGTATAACGGACCGACAGTTCAGAGCGAACTCTTTTCAATTTTGCTCCGTTTTAGGCGACCACGATTTGTTTTCACCACAGATATCGAAAAAATGTATCGTCAAGTTTTGATAAATCTTGAAGATCGGCGCTATCAATTTATCATTTGGAGAAGCAGTCCAATTTCAACAATTCGTTATTATCAGCACGACACAATTACATATGGGACTCAAGCAGCTCCTTATCTGGCAACAAGATGTCTGCAAAAGATAGCATTAGAAAACAAGGTGAACTATGAGCTCAAATCTTGTGTGACAATTTCTACGTTGACGATGGACTTGGTGGATCAGATAGTTTAATTACGGCTATTGAACCTCAAAGGCAACTAATCCATATTTTGAAGAAGCATCATTTTTATCTACGGAAATGGAGCGCAAACCATCCTCAACTTTTGAAAAACATTTCTCAAGATGATCAAGAGGTAAATCTAGATTTTACTAATGATAATAACCAAAACGCTGGGATTATTTTGGTTGCCCAAAGCGGATTTATTTGGAATTAAGGTCAAAATGGTTACTGAAGGGATCATCACAAACAGAGTCGTTAGTTCTGATTTAGCTAGACTGTTCGAACCACTTGGTTTATTAGCTCCAGTAATAGCGAAGGCGAAGATTTTCATACAACATTTATGGCAGTTGAAATTATCTTGGGATGAACCACTTCCTACAGATACTCATACAACATGGTCAACATTTAGAGAAAATTTAAGTACTCTTGAAAACCTTCAAGTGGCAAGACATATCTTCAAAGGCAGACGCAGATTTCATATACAGGATTCAGCACAAGAATTCATTCAACACGTTGCAAAGGATAGCAGCATATGTTTTTAGATTTATTAACAACACAAGAATATCAAAGGAGTCACGTGCATTACATATAGCACCTAGTGCTAACGAATTGGAAGCAGCATTAATCACTATAATATATCACATTCAGGGTAGTGATTTTAATCAAGAAATCAAACAACTAAAGAAACAAGGCAATGTTGATAAATCTAGTTCAATCAGCAGTTTATCTCCATTCATTGATAATTCAAATGTCCTCAGAGTAGGAGGACGCTTAGAAGCCTCATCATTACCATACGATTTTAAACACCCAATGCTGATTCCATACTACGATCCATTGGCAAAATTACTGTTCGTGGTGCCTCATGAAGAAAACACTGTGGCCCTTTCATCATTTTTGCCGCACTTGTGGTGAGAATGATGAAAGTGCCTCCCACCTGCTTTGTTTCTGTCCGGCACATGCACGACGCCGCCTTAACATTTTAGGGGTCTTATTTTTTGAGGATCTTGGCGAACTTCGAGACCTTCCTTTAAATAGCAACCTAAGCTTTGTCAAAGGTATAGCTCTTGGGTTTTTAATAATACAGTAGCAGAATGGGCGGTTTATTTCAATACTAACGACTTCTTTGCGGTATTACAAGCGCGCCCGTTATCTTTCAAAGATATATTGAACAAATTTTAACTGATATTGAAGGATGCGGTAACTACTTAGACGACATCATACCGACAGCTCCTACTACTGACATCCACATTCAGCGGTTGAACTAAGATCTTAACATTTTACAACAAAATGATATTCGTTACAAAGAAAAGTATATGTTTCTACAAAAGAAAATTCAATATTTGGAACGAATTATAAGTGCACATGGAGTCCAAACTGATGAAGCTGGAATAAGAGCGGTTAAGCAATTACCGCAACCAATAAATATTACACAAGATGAATCTTTCATGGGAAAGATAAATTATTATCATAAATATATATCTAATTATTCTACAATTGTAGCACCTATTATCATTTAAATCATTTAATCATTTAAAACATTCTATTGCTAATGTAACATTATCATGATTCATCCTTCGATTCTGGCTAACGATGCATCATCATATAGTCTAGGCGCAGTGTAATCCCACATTTACAAAGATGATTCTGAGAGATTAATTGCATTTGCTTTCAGAAAGTTAAACGATGCGCAGCACAAATACAGCCAAATTGAAAAATAAGCAATAGTTTGTGTAGTGTAAGATTTTCATCAGTATCTATGTGGACGTAAGTTTAGACTTTTCACTGATCTTAAGTTAACTATAACAAATTAACTATAAATGATTTTTATATGAAGACTTGTTTCGACGGAAAAATGAGATTATCATATAAAAATTAGGCATATAAAATTAAAAATTCGTAAAGAATTGTCATGTTCGCCAAAAAGTAGGTGTTGATCCTGTTCCCATGTAATCTCCCCCCGCAATAAAGCTATTACCTAGAGTTCTAAAGAATTTTATATATGTTGCCGTCTTAGTTTCGTGTTTTGGTGGACAATATACTGATGTTATTGTGATTGAGATACACTAATCTTTTGTTGAAATGCTGGGTGCTTGAATTTCTTCAGTCCGGTATTGTTGCAATTCAAAGTGTAATATGCTCGTTTTAACTAAAATGTCACTTCCACCAATAGCAGTTCCATTATGATGCAAAGTGTGGTAAAAGTCATAGCCTGGTACTTTGAAATAATGTTTTGAAGTGAACCGTGTTTCAGATATAATGATGATGTCTAGTTTTTGATTTTTTAAGAATTCTTGTAGCTCTAAACAGTGTTTTGACAGCCCATTCCAGAGGACTATATTTAATTCACTGTCGGACATAATTTAGTTGTCAGCGTGACAAGAACATTCGTCAACGTACTGATTTGTTCTAACATTTGCTTTACTACTATTAGAACTTCGCTCATTGTATCCGAAGATTTTTAAATAGAAATAGATTCAGATGATTGTTCCACTAGCACGCTAGCATAACTTCTTTTGGGAGCCGTTTGTCTTTTCATTCTTCAGTTTCTTTGTTTGTATTTGATGTTGGTTTGGGTCTTAGTGTTGAAAATTTCGCGGTTTGTAGCTGCTTATAGATCGAACAACCTTTATAATTTGCAGGATGGTTTCCTTCGCATAAGACGCATTTGACTTCAGTACTTCTTCCTTGGATTGGACATTAAGACGAAGAATGATTTTTAGCACATTTGATGTACTTTGGATGTCTTTGACAATAACTTTTCGTGTAACCATAGTCTTGGCAGTTACTACACTGTGGAATGTCCTGTTTAGGACGAGGAGCCTCAAACGTGACACGACTATGCATTTATGAGAGGATTTATGTTGTTCACCCTATCTACGAATATTGGTGGAGGTTTGGGCTTCTTTTTGACATCTTCGGCTTCTTCTATTTCTAGTACTGAAAATCTATTTACAGAGCGGCTTGGATTGTCTAGCCAGTAACTATTTAATTTAGCTTGTTTTTTAGTTTGTTCAGCATTTTTTGAACGGCGAATTTCTTTTTGAACTTTGATTTTTGTACTGAAGAGTTTTCAAGAGAATTCTTAATGGGTTTTCTTTTAAGTGAGTATTTCCCTTCGATTGAGTATGTTTTTGGAGAGTTTTTTGACTGTTCTGCACTCATTTCGTTCGCATTTCGTTCAGTATAATGTTTGATATATTAGCGATCGAACTTACCGAGGTTATTGGATGTAAAGGTAAGGCATGAGTAGAAGAAACGGATGTCTGAGTTGATGTGGAACTTAAGGTGTTAGTTATCGAGTTTGCAGTGCTTACTGTTACGCTACTTGTAGTACATGTTGAAGTTGAGCAGGAATGCGCTGTTAGATTTGTTAGGGAGAATCCCAGCATGAGTATATGAGGTGAGCTGATCAGTGGGGTACTCCATTGTTCACTTTAAGAGTGATACACTATATAGTTTTTGGTGTAAACAAGGTTCGTAATTTTTTACTGAAAGTGAAATAATTAGATTATTAGCGGTTTATAAAATATGATGAGTTGCTTACTGCCTGTCATACGCTGGACCTCATGCCGGAATTTAAACCGATATTTTGTTTTTCTCTCAATCTAAAGTCTATAATTTGCATTGAAAATAATTTCACTCTTTCCGATTTTTACACTTTCCGATCTAAGGAAAGTCGTATAATTTTGTAAGTATTGTAAAGAATTATCATACACTGGCATAATAAATAAACATTTTTACCGCTCCCACGAGTAATTGTTTTTGGGTAGTGGTTTCCCGAAACAATAAAAATAATTCAGTTACAATATCGCATACAACTGTTAACGTAAAACAAACGCAGGGTAAAAATATCCAAATAGGCTTAGTAGTGCAATCTATTGGTTTTGAATTAACAATCAACAGAAACTATGTTAACTAATACCAGAATGATTACAAATTAATCACTCCATATGTACATAAGTACAAGCAATTTCTCGAATTTATACAGTGGCTCACAGCTTATTTGATGCAAGCAAAAATTTTTTGAAAAATGTTGTTTATTTCAAAATATTTTGCAAAATTAAAAAAACAATGTATGCAGAGTTATTGTTTATAGTGTGTTTATTCATTTAAAAAAAAAACCCCAAAAATCTTCTTCCATTCCTTAGTAATGCATCAAAAACCAAAACCAAATGAAAAATTCATGTCACAGCTTAAATGATGCAGTTAAGAATACCGTTATTTTTGTCGCCAGATTACACAGAAATTAAAATATTTTTATTCTGCGATCATTTGTAATCTAGTTTTTAAGCGAAAATATTATAAAAATTAAAGTGAGTGTATTTTGTTAACCATGGGACGGCGCACATCAATTGAAAAGCGTGAGTTAGTGTTGGAGTACTTTAAAAAGGGAATTCCCCAGCGTAAAATTGGTGAAATGGTAAATATAAGCTCTTCAACAGTTCAACACATAATTGAACGCTTCGTACATGAAAATCGCATAGAAAATAAGGGACGAAAGGCTCCCAATAAAATTTTTACAGAAAAAGAATCGAGGTATTTGGTAAACCAAATTCGAAAATATCCAACTATTAGCGCTCCAAAGTTGACAGACATGGCCAAAATAGATTTTGGAAAAATTTGTCATCCTGAAAACGTCCGCAGAATATTGAGAGAATCAAATTTCAATGGAAGAATAGCTGTAAAGAAACCTTTCGTAAGTGCAAAAAATAGAATTAAAAGATTGCAGTTTGCACGAGAGCATTTAAATAAGAGTCCAGCATTTTGGCGAAATGTACTTTTTGCAGACGAAGTCAAAATAAACTTATTTGGATCAGATGGAAGATCTTATGTATAGCGCGAAGTCAATTCTGAGCTCAAACCACAAAATTTACGTGCTACCGTAAAACACGGAGATGGTAATGTTATGGTTTGGGCATGTATGTCATCAAATGGAGTAGGAAATTTGGTTTTCATCGAAGAATCTATGAATAAAAATATTTACTTAAAGCTTTTTCAAGAAAATTTGATTCAAAGTGCAACGAAATTGCAGATTGCAGATGATTTTCGCTTTTACCAAGACAACGACCCTAAGCACAAGTCAGCATTAGTACAAACGTGGTTGATATGGCAATGTCCACACATTGTCCAAACTCCTGCACAATCACCAGACTTGAACGTTATTAAAAATTTGTGGTCCGTTTTGAAGACAAATATTAGAAAACATGACATCCGCAACAAATTTGACTTAAGAAACCCTTTACAGCAAGAGTGGAGTAAAATTAGTCCAGATTATTCCAAAAAACTGGTTGATTCCATGCCAAAAAGGCTTCATGCTGTTATTACTAATAAGGGATATCCAACAAAGTACTTAGAATTAGTCCGGAAGTTTGTAAAAATATTAGTTTTTTTGATGTTGCATCATTTAAGCTGTGACATGAATTTTTCATTTGGTTTTGGTTTTTGATGCATTACTAAGGAATGGAAGAAGATTTTTGGGTTTTTTTTTTTAAATGAATAAACACACTATAAACAATAACTCTGCATACTTTGTTTTTTTAATTTTGCAAAATATTTTGAAATAAACATTTTTCAAAAAATTTTTGCTTGCATCAAATAAGCTGTGAGCCACTGTATACAAAGAATATGAAGAGGTGTCTTAAATAGCGATTAACGATTTAAAAACTCAATTAGTTATGATTTTTAATAGCAGCTTGGCAGCAGATTTACGACTGATTTCTTCTATTTATATAATAAGACAATTATTTACGTGCTAAAAGCTTAAAATACTGTTTTCTTCCTTACCATTTGCCGTTAATTGTTTCGTAATATTTACGGCTTGTCGCAAAAAATTCATTCTATAATTTTATGAAAAACCACATAAACTTTTTTTACTTTTTTAATTTGCTATCAACTGGAGCACTTAGAAAAAGTTACTAACATTTAATATTTCCTATAATTAGATAAATAAAGTTTATCATTCGCATTAAAACCGTAGATTATACAATAAAAACGTTGTTATAACAAACAGCTGTACACTCTGCCTTGCGCAAAGATTGCAACCAAAGAAGATAAAGAAAAGAAACTGAGAGTTACTCGAAAAATTGTGTATAAATTTTTCTGGATTATTCAAAAAATATTCAAAAATTTTGTGTAATGAGGTGAAAATATTACGCAGTACAATAACAAAAAGCCTAATGCTACATAATGGCGCGTGAATATATTCCCCACCCGGACCCTGATACTTTGCCCATCCGGTCCCTACTCACCACGATATTTGCTAAAGTAAGAGAGGTTTCTGAGAAATTTCGTTGTTTGTTTTGGTTTTTTGACATTAAAAATTCGTTACGAGAAAATGCGCCAAAGTTGCAATTAAGTGCACAAATACCACATTACTAAAAGAAAAATAAGGCGGAATTTGATTTCAATTATAAAAGCATTAAAAAAAGGTAATTATTCCAGAAAAATATATGAATTATTAGTTAATTAAAATTTATTTACAATTGAAACGGAAGTGCGTACTTGGATGTTTAAATTTCAAACATCTCTATATTTTTCCAAACGATTATCGAAGGTATATTATTAATTAAAAATAACGCAATTTATTGTTGTAGAATAAAGTAAATATATAAATGTATTAACACATTAGAAACTTAGATGTGTGCCTAATTAGTATATATAATAAACTACGAATTAAGTTGTGCTTTTATTTTTTATTTTTTCCATGATATACTAATTATAAAAAAGGAAAAATCCTGTAGAGAAATTAATATTATTAATTATACTTTGATTGAGTGTTGTTATTATATATACATATATTGAAAAATTAGAATCACAATTTTTGGATCAGTTCGATAGCAATTGCTATAAATTAGGTTTAGCGCAACATTTATTTAATAAATTAGAAAACGTTCATCCCTATATATGTTGCTCTAATTGCAAAATTGAAGCTCTTCTATCTTTTTTCATTAAAGTAAGAATTTACTTCATTTTAAAATATTTCAATCTAGATAATAAAGTGTCGAATTTTAAATATAAACAATTATGCTTTCAACACTTATAAACAGCACAAAAGTGTTCATACTCTTTAAGTGATTTTTTGCTTAAACAAAAAATATTTTAGTTTTAATTTTATAATTTATTAAATTTATTTATAATTTATCTTTAATTTAATAGTTCCTTATTATTTTTGGTTTAATATTAAATATTTTTAAAATAGTAATATTATTTTGTATATATTAAGTTATTCTAAATTGTATTTACATAAAATAAATTGGTATTACGACCGATATTTAATTAGTTTTTTATATATATACCGGGCTTAGGTCGTTTATTTAACACATAGGTTTATAAAAATGTTTTTTTAAAACAATTAAAAAATTTTTACACTTTTTTCCAACTGTGTTAAATGTTTAAATTTATTTAATTTTTATACAAAAATTATATTAATACAAATATTTCGGTCTACATCGTAGACCATCTTCAGTGTATATAAAATATTACATATTTAATTATATGTAAATAAACATATAAACATACAATCAAAACAAAAAACCAAAAATGACAAACATTGTTGTCTCTTTCAATGTTTGACATTTTTAACATTTAAATTTATTTGAACAAAAGTAAAACGTTAATTTAAGAAAAAAACAATAAAATTTAAAATTAAAATCAAAAATAAATATACGAAAATATTTTTTAATTGGTAACAATGGAAGATAAATTAAACTTTTTATATAAAACTATAAATATATTAAATTTTTTTAATTATGGTTAATCAGAGACCTGTAAATTTGTGCAAGACCCTCTGTGTCTTTTTTGTAGTTTAGTCTCTGATTGTCTGGAACTTCAATAATATGTAACATTTCAAGCATTAACCTACGTCTGTAATTAGGGTCTTTGTTGATGATCTGTACTTCTTCAAAATTTGGAGTATGGTTCATCATAGAGCAATGGGTTGCTAATGCTGTCTTTTGGTCAACGGGAGTTGTTCTGCTCTTTATGTCGTGTCTGTGGCCAGCGATTCTCGTCCTGAGTTTATTTTTTGTTGTACCAACATATACCTGGTGGCATACGTTAGACCCGTTACCTCCACATGGAATTTTGTATACGACATCATGCTCATCTAATTTGTCTATTGGACTTTTTGTTTTATTAAAAAAGCGATTTTTTAGCGTGTTTCTCGCTTTGAAAGCTAAAGTGTGCGTGTCGTCATTATAGCATTTAGATTTGCTAAAATTTTCCGAAAACCCAGGGATATACGTCATAGGGAGATAAATTTTTGGTTGGGGATCGGATATTTTCTTACGCACTATATTCACTTGTTTTAGAAGAGAATATATCGTCCGTTTGGGGTAGTCATTTTTAAGCAAGATGTCAATAAGAATTTTTTCATTTTCTTTATGAAAAATTGGATCGCTGATATTCATTACACGTCGAATCAAATTCAGTGCTGTGTTCCGAATTATATGATGAGGGTGTTGAGAGTTGTAATTAATATATCGTCCAGTATTCGTGGGTTTTTGATACCAATTAATTTTGATTTTATTGTTACGTCTTATAACTATAGCGTCAAGATAGGCAAGTTTTTCGGATTCTTCTTCTTCTTTGGTGAACTTTATATATCTATGTAAATTATTTAGTGTATGTAATGTACTCTCTATGTTGTCAATTTTTATGATAGCAAATATATCGTCTACGTATTTGGTAAGTAGTCTAGGTTTTATAACTACTTCGTCCATCATTTTGTCTAAAATATTCTTCTAAAACAAGTGAATATAGTGCGTAAGAAAATATCCGATCCCCAACCAAAAATTTATCTCCCTATGACGTATATCCCTGGGTTTTCGGAAAATTTTAGCAAATCTAAATGCTATAATGACGACACGCACACTTTGGCTTTCAAAGCGAGAAACACGCTAAAAAATCGCTTTTTTAATAAAACAAAAAGTCCAATAGACAAATTAGATGAGCATGATGTCGTATACAAAATTCCATGTGGAGGTGACGGGTCTAACGTATGCCACCAGGTATATGTTGGTACAACAAAAAATAAACTCAGGACGAGAATCGCTGGCCACAGACACGACATAAAGAGCAGAACAACTCCCGTTGACCAAAAGACAGCATTAGCAACCCATTGCTCTATGATGAACCATACTCCAAATTTTGAAGAAGTACAGATCATCAACAAAGACCCTAATTACAGACGTAGGTTAATGCTTGAAATGTTACATATTATAGAAGTTCCAGACAATCAGAGACTAAACTACAAAAAAGACACAGAGGGTCTTGCACAAATTTACAGGTCTCTGATTAACCATAATTAAAAAAATTTAATATAAATTTATAGTTTTATATAAAAAGTTTAATTTATCTTCCATTGTTACCAATTAAAAAATATTTTCGTATATTTATTTTTGTTTTTAATTTTAAATTTTATTGTTTTTTTCTTAAATTAACGTTTTACTTTTGTTCAAATAAATTTAAATGTTAAAAATGTCAAACATTGAAAGAGACAACAATGTTTGTCATTTTTGGTTTTTTGTTTTGATTGTATGTTTATATGTTTATTTACATATAATTAAATATGTAATCTTTTATATACACTGAAGATGGTCTACGATGTAGACCGAAATATTTGTATTAATATAATTTTTGTATAAAAATTAAATAAATTTAAACATTTAACACAGTTGGAAAAAAGTGTAAAAATTTTTTAATTGTTTTAAAAAAACATTTTTATAAACCTATGTGTTAAATAAACGACCTAAGCCCGGTATATATATAAAAAACTAATTAAATATCGGTCGTAATACCAATTTATTAAAAATTAACGGAGGGCACGCCGTAATCACAAAAAGGTAAAATCAAAATGATTTATTCACTTTTAAAAAAGAAATATAACAAAACCACAAATAACACCATTAACAAATTTAAAAAGATGAACAAAAGCCAAGCAAAACTTCAAACATGTATTCGCTTTTTATCCAAATGCAAAAAAGCACTGCTGATACCCGAATTTATAACAAATGCAACAAAACACGTTAAAAAGTTATTTAATGACACAAACAAGATTCCAAGGGTAATATTTAATAAATTAGTTAAGAATATTGATATATTTCACCAGAAAATCTTAATATTATTACTTGACTATAAACACTTAATTTCTAACAGTAAGAAATCAATTATAAACAAATTAATAGCAAAGATCAAAAGGCAACTAAATGAATCAGACATGAAACTATTGCTTAAAAGTGAGGAATATCTATATGACAATACAACAAATAAAAATACCAAAACCAAAAATAAAAAATTCAATAAACTAATAGAAAATCAAATAAAAGAGCATAACATTATTATAAACAAAAACTGGTTTATAAACAAAACTAACAAAATCATACCAACAAATATTGAATGGTTACTCTCTCTAGGTGGCAAATATGCATTACCAACATCTGGCAAACATTTTCCCCTATTAAATTGCATTGCTGAAGGAGAAGAAATTATCCAAACATTATCGGATAAAAACAAGCAAGAAATATCGAGAGCACGATTTAGCAAAATGATTGACTCTCAAATGAGGAAAAAACACAATAAAAAAGACAAATTTATATCGTATACAGTAGGTCAAACAAAAGATTTCCTTAAAGAGAATCAAGATATTCTCATATTAAACGCAGATAAAGGCAATTCAACAGTAGCAATGAACAAAGCCGATTACAAAAAGAAAATGTTGAATATTATAAATGACATTACCACTTACAAAGTTTTAAAACGAGATCCGACCTCAAAATTACAGACTAAAAACAACAAACTAGTCGAAAAATTATTCAAAGAAAATGCGTTTGATATTGCAAAAAAGAAAAAATTAATTACTTACACAGCTACGGCACCACGAATCTATGGGTTGCCGAAAATACATAAGATGGACATCCCTTTAAGACCTATAACGTCGTGTATAAATTCCCCATCACACAAATTATCTCAATATATTGCATCTATATTAAAAAGCATAACTAAAGACTCCGTCTACAATATCAAAGATGCTATTGCTTTTAAAGAAAAAATTAACAATTCACATATTTTTGACGATGAAAGATTAGTTTCCTTTGATGTAATCTCATTATTTCCGAGCATCCCAGTAGACTATGCATTAAAAATCATTGATAGTAAGTGGTCTCTTATCAAAAATGAATGCAATATAAAGAAAGAAACATTTATGGAGATTTTAGGCTTCCTCCTTAAAGAAAATAGCTACTTCATATTCGAGAACAAAATTTACAATCAAACAAAAGGGATGCCAATGGGTTCTCCGATATCACCTGTAGTAGCAGATATTGTGATGGAGAATATTTTAGACAAAATGATGGACGAAGTAGTTATAAAACCTAGACTACTTACCAAATACGTAGACGATATATTTGCTATCATAAAAATTGACAACATAGAGAGTACATTACATACACTAAATAATTTACATAGATATATAAAGTTCACCAAAGAAGAAGAAGAATCTGAAAAACTTGCCTATCTTGACGCTATAGTTATAAGACATAACAATAAAATCAAAATTAATTGGTATCAAAAACCCACGAATACTGGACGATATATTAATTACAACTCTCAACACCCTCATCATATAATTCGGAACACAGCACTGAATTTGATTCGACGTGTAATGAATATCAGCGATCCAATTTTTCATAAAGAAAATGAAAAAATTCTTATTGACATCTTGCTTAAAAATGACTACCCCAAACGGACGATATATTCTCTTCTAAAACAAGTGAATATAGTGCGTAAGAAAATATCCGATCCCCAACCAAAAATTTATCTCCCTATGACGTATATCCCTGGGTTTTCGGAAAATTTTAGCAAATCTAAATGCTATAATGACGACACGCACACTTTGGCTTTCAAAGCGAGAAACACGCTAAAAAATCGCTTTTTTAATAAAACAAAAAGTCCAATAGACAAATTAGATGAGCATGATGTCGTATACAAAATTCCATGTGGAGGTGACGGGTCTAACGTATGCCACCAGGTATATGTTGGTACAACAAAAAATAAACTCAGGACGAGAATCGCTGGCCACAGACACGACATAAAGAGCAGAACAACTCCCGTTGACCAAAAGACAGCATTAGCAACCCATTGCTCTATGATGAACCATACTCCAAATTTTGAAGAAGTACAGATCATCAACAAAGACCCTAATTACAGACGTAGGTTAATGCTTGAAATGTTACATATTATAGAAGTTCCAGACAATCAGAGACTAAACTACAAAAAAGACACAGAGGGTCTTGCACAAATTTACAGGTCTCTGATTAACCATAATTAAAAAAATTTAATATAAATTTATAGTTTTATATAAAAAGTTTAATTTATCTTCCATTGTTACCAATTAAAAAATATTTTCGTATATTTATTTTTGATTTTAATTTTAAATTTTATTGTTTTTTTCTTAAATTAACGTTTTGCTTTTGTTCAAATAAATTTAAATGTTAAAAATGTCAAACATTGAAAGAGACAACAATGTTTGTCATTTTTGGTTTTTTGTTTTGATTGTATGTTTATATGTTTATTTACATATAATTAAATATGTAATCTTTTATATACACTGAAGATGGTCTACGATGTAGACCGAAATATTTGTATTAATATAATTTTTGTATAAAAATTAAATAAATTTAAACATTTAACACAGTTGGAAAAAAGTGTAAAAATTTTTTAATTGTTTTAAAAAAACATTTTTATAAACCTATGTGTTAAATAAACGACCTAAGCCCGGTATATATATAAAAAACTAATTTACATAAAATTGTATATTTGTTAAATAAAATATTTTGGTGGATAGGCCTATTGGGGAACCGAACACCTAAAACTCGGTAACACGCCAGCAAGCATTCCTCTTAGGTGGTGCGGAAAATGCTTATATATTTAATATTTCTTCTAACACTATGCGATGAAATTGATCCTTATTGTTTACAATGTTGTTATTAACTAGTTAAGAATTTCTTGAATTTCATATACAAAAAACATTTCACCTTACTGAAAGGATTGCTTAAAACTACAAAAAATATGTGGTAGTAAACAGTATATACATTTTTACGATTTTCTATATTGAAAAAATTTGATGCACAAGCAAAAATTGTATTACAATATACCAAACTTTTTTTGAATTTTAAAAAATTATATTAATATTAATCTTTTTAAAACAATATATTAAAACAATGCAACCTAATACTCGAAATGTATGAACACATACTAACTTTTCTATTAGATGCTCAGCATATATATAAATATAGTACGTATATGTGCAACCTGATTAAAAGAACTTTTATTTTAATAAATACGATACAATTTTTTTAACTTTATTAAAACAATTTCATGACTAATTATATATACATATTTACATATATCAATAATAGCTACTTTATATTTACTATTGATTTTAGTTTACCAATTCTTCATTTATATTTGATTTATATAGCGCATTTAAAACTTTTATGTAAATTAAAGTAAAACTGATATAAAAAATCATGCCTATATTTACTCATTATAATCGTATTAATACATACAATGGATTTTCCAAAAACAATAATTTATACTATTTCTTCTAATTAGAAGAAATGGCTCCATGCTAATAAGCAACCACAAATGTAGTAAATATTTAAGTTATAAGCCACACCGTTTTTAATATTTGACAATTCTGGTATGGTAAATAAGTAAAAGAGATTTTCTTTGCGATATTACACAAAGAGGCACCATTATTCAAAATTTCCTCTCAGTTTCTTTTCTTTATCTTCTTTGATTGCAACCATAGAATATCTTTTAATTAGTAGAAACTCCGCCGACTCGACCAAAACTGAAAGAAATTGCTTAAGAAAATTCATTTTTTATAACATTTTTATAACACAAATTAAATAAGTGTAATTGCACCACACTTATGCCATTTTTACGCTCTTTGTGGGCTGCTGCATTCTTTTCAACTTTTTTATATAAAGTGATATGTATATAAATTCTCGTCAATAAATATAAGTGCACATTATATATAATTTAATTATTATTAAATCACATGGGTTCAATTAACATTAACGTATGATTATGCAAAATGTTGTTTTGATTGCAATTGTGTATATTACGTACTAATTTATGCACTTTTTTTGGTATTTATACATTTTTCATGTACAGAATACAGTTTAGGAATTTTTTATGTAATATGTTACAAGCAATAAACATCTTTTTTTAGCTTAAAATTGAAAAAAAAATTATTTTTAATTATGAATTAAGCTTAATTTCATGTTAATAATGTTTTGCATCTAAATATGTTATTGAAGTAAACATTTCCAAATATGTTTAGGTATATTATGGGTATATTATATAACAAAATTTAAACTTATACGACAATAAATATAACTTATTTACAATTGCAAGTAGCATAAAATATCTATGTAAAAAAATTTCATACTGAAAAATAGAAACCATTAAACCATTAAGGGCCCATTAGACAGCAACGTTCGTTGTCAACGCGCGCTTGCCATTACACAAACAATTTTTTAAAAATTTTTTAAACACGCCCCAGATAAAACAACAAATATACTAAAAAATCGCTCTCACATGAGAATTTTTTTCTTCTACTTTTCTCCTACTTTGTGAAATGCGAAATTTGTTTGTGTAATAGTAACATTTGAAATTTTAAGAAATGCTATGACGAAAATCAAAACATTTTGATATTTCTTCAAACACGCTCGTGTTTTTGCATATACAGTCGGATTTGGTCGACATGCAAAATTTCATTTATTTTGAGAAATGGAAGCGTAAGCATCGTTTAAATGCACGCATGATTTGTCGTTAGCATGCGATCCTTTGCAAATATGAATGAATTGTATCTTTTATTTTAAATATTTGTATTTTCTACCTAGGTAAAATTTTTTAATTTCCAAAACATGTTATTAAGAAGAATTAAAATATTAATAACCTTGGGCTAAAAAAATATAACCAAACATTAAATTACAATAAAAATTTTGTTTTAAATATTAATTGCATTGTGCACCTACGGAAAATTTGTTATTAAAATATACCAAAAAAAATTAAATTATATAAAATTTAATATATACCATATAAAAATAAATATATAAATTGAAATAAAAATAAATATATAAATTAAATGTAAAACATCATTTTTTGTAAGAAAATTACGCATAGCAGCCGCTGTCGACACTTCAGCGATTGCTTTAATACTGATGAGTGAACAAATTTTGCATTGTTTGCTGGAGGCGTGTTTAAAAAATTGTTGGTAAATTTAATGTGTAATGGCAAGAGAAGACTTCGTGCGTTTGTCAACGCACGTTGATGTCTAAGGGCCACTTTAGACATATACTGAAATCAGTATAAGAATACATGAAAAACAACGGTGGAAATAAAAGTTAAAATTCTGAAAAAACAAGTCCAATTTAAAAATATTTTCGACATAACACCTAAAAAAAATTAAAAAAATTACACAGAAACCCAACATGGACTCGTGTCAAAAAAATTCCAAAAACTAGAAACATCAATAGCAAAACTGAGCAAAGATGACACCTTTCTGAACAAAAGCAACAAAGAAAACATCATCCCCGTTGCCACAAAATATCAATTAAATCTAAGAAAATATCTTCAACTAAATTACAAAAATTGGAAATAAATTTGATGCAAGATTCAATTCATTAAGAGCCTAGTTGGACATAAAAACAAAAGAAGCATTTTATTTACAACTAAAGTTAGCAAAGAAATACCCGATACAATTCAACTATTTCCTCAAAAAAGTAAAGATAATCGAGACGTTCAAAAGAAAAAAGAAAGCTATAAACCACAGTTACAAAGAAAATCCCAGTAACAAAACCAACAGTGAAAAAGGTAAAAAATTTCGTCATTAACCAGTCAACGCAGGGGTTGGGAGTGACTATACAAGCTAAAGTGTCTGATTGCATTTAACATGATAAATGCCAGCGCGATCTTTGTCACTGTTCTTTCTAAGTTGACACTTTTATTTTCCGAAGTCAAAGACAATTTAATATATTTCATTCGTTGACTACTTGAAATTATAATTCAAAAGAAAAAGTAATTTCTATGTAGGTATAATTACAATATATTATTATTAAATGTTCTTGTTTTCTAGGAGAATTTTTGGGGTTTTGATAATTATTCCAGGCGTTGTATTTCAGATTACTAGTTAAGATGTATGTATACCTTGACGTATTACTAAGTTACTAGTTAAGATGTATTCAATTACCTTGACGTGCAACAAGATTACTAGTCAAGATTTATATAACTACCTTGATTTACTGACTACTGATCAACTCTACTTTCCTTGTGGTACGAAGACGCATTACTGCATTTGATAATCTTCAAACAAGTGAATTTACTTCTATAACGCGCGCTTATTTATACTGAATTGACCAAAGCTTTTCCCGTAGCGCATACATAGTTTCAGATCTTATTTGTTTTGATTACCGTTTGTTTAAATTCGATTTGGTAATTTATGAAATGTAATACTTGTGTTCGTTGATCTTTTTTTCTCACTTGTTTTCTTTTCTCACCTTTCCGTTATATTCTGATACCAGTTTGTGTTTTATACACGATGAAAAATGGTGGAATGTATCGGCAGTCAGATGCTGTGCTTTTAGTAATAATATGTGAGATAGAAATTTAATATAAAAATTTCTATCGTCACATATCCCTCCTTCTTCTGAAAAACTGTTGGCATTATTTCAAAATAATCTTGACTATGCTTCGACCAATTTGTACTGTAATGAACCTTTCTTGGGTTCGTTTAGAGCTGGGATATACTCAGCTTTGTTCAAGGTCCTCACAAGAAATTTGTTTCTTGAGACCCTGTCACTTTTGTCTTATTCTACCGCCTGAACCGAAGACAAGCTGAATCGTTGATAAACCGAGCTGAAGATACACGGAATCGCAAAGAAACTACTCGCTGTACAGCCGACATGATATAACGCAGACACACGCAACTGTTAAAGCTACTTGTATTATATTACAGGTTGCAGTCAACACTCCCTTCCCTGTTTACTGTTAAAGCGTCCAGGGATCGGAGACGTTAGGTTACTGTTGAAAGCCACCTACAGTTCCCGATACTATGGTATTGACATAGACATAGACATAGGTATAGACATAGATATAGACATGTTAAATTTCTGTTGCAAATGTAATGTTCACATAATTAATTGTGCATAGATGTATTTATTTCTTTATTTATTTTATTTTCACAAAGTATGACAAATTATTATAATTTATTTCTTTTTACAATTTCAGTGTTATTTTTCTTTACAAAGTATAAAAAAAAATTATTGAAGTTAATATACAAGCAATTCAATTATAATTGTTTTGTTAATAAAATCAATTTATTAAATATTTACTTACTCATAAATTTATTTAATATCAATTTATTAAATAAATATATTTAAAATTTCTATTTTTTTATGATCACAAATTTTACAAATTATTAAAGTTCATATTTTTAAAGTTTCTCTAATTATAAAAATAGTTTTTTACTAGACTTGGGAAAAATACTTTTAAGAGTTTAAATTTTAAATTTTGTTTTTTTTTTTTCAAAGAAAAAAAAAACTATTAAAGTTGATATGTGACCAATTCACTTTTAGATGTTTTGTTAATACAATCAATTTTTTCATAAATATTTAAGATTTCTATTTTTCTATGTTCCCAAACTTTACAAGTTATTAAAGTTTCTTTAGTTATAAAATAGAATTTTACTCAGATTGCGGACAAATGTTTTAACAGTTTGATTTTTAATTGTCCCTTTTTTTTTAATAATTAATTTAAATAAAATAAATTTACTTATTGTTACAATAATTTATGCACGAAAAGAGTAACTTTCACTGCACAGGATTCCGGTTGAAACAAACAAGGGTTTTCCTTTCTGTTAATTCAGTGCTTAGCTTCGGGTATACCAAAAAACAAATATAATTTTTTTTCGCTCTAGTTACGGCACTGCACTGTTTAATGTCAACCAACAAGAAGAAAGCTTCTTCCTGGTGTTCGCATTTTTATATCGTCAACGATCAACGGTGTCAGTTGTAAATGCGTTAAAGTTCAATGACCGTTGATCGAAGCTCGTTAACTAATCTCTCTGCAATACTCAAGCGAAAAACCCGACTTAGGTCGAATTCTATTTTTTTATTCAAGTGGAAGCTGGACATGTTTATAATTGTCTTGCAGCTCTTTTTTTTTGAAACACTTTACGATACACTTTATCGTAAACTTCATAATCGGAGAATCAACAAGGTAAGGTTACCAATCTATGAGCTTTAATAGTTACTAGATAGAAACAACACGGCATGGTAGGCTTTCACAGTACACCATGTCACGGCAATTGACACCATGCCTTTAGGAGATAAGACGCATAAACTGATTTATAATGGCGTTGTTTTCAATCGGATTCTGGTAGGTCTTCGATGACATAACGGTCATTATCGAGAACTTCGGTGACTACGAACGGTCCTTTATATCGACATTCAAGTTTGCGGGACGTGCCTGTGGATGCTGGTTCTCGTTCTGCTAGAACTAAATCACCTTGGTCATATTTCGTTGGTTTCCTGTGTTTATCGTCGAAACGCTTTTTCGCGTTTACCCGTTTACTATCGGTGTTATTAGCAGCAAGTAATCGTCGGCGGTGGAGTTCTTCTTGGGTGATGGGAATAGTATCGTCTTCATCTTGGAGAATTTGGATCAGCTTGTTACCTAATATGTCGCGTGGCTTGAATCTAAAAAGCAATTCGTTTGGAGATTTTCCCGTCCTTTGGCTAATCAGTGAGTTCAATGTATATTGAATGCTTCGTAGTTGCTCGTCCCAGGTTCGGTTATCTTGTGTTGATGGTTGCAGCATGGATAAAACGGTGCGATTAAATCGTTCGACTTGGCCATTGGCTCGTGGCGTACGGACTGCGTTGCGTATGTGTTTGATTTGTTGATAGTTACAGTATCTTTCAAATTCTTTTGAAGTAAAGGCGATACCACGATCACTTATTATATTTTCAGGGGTTCCAACGTAACTGGTAACTTCATTCAGAATGGCGATGACTTGTTTAGTGTTCGTACTTTTCACTGGTCTGACGATGACAAATTTTGTGAAACTGTCCACAATAACCAGGATATACTCGTTTAACTTTCGGCTTCGGGGAAAAGGTCCCAGGTGGTCAATGTGTATTGTTTTGAACGGAATAGGCTCCATTTTGTCGCAATGTAACTCACCTTCTTTTTACCTCCTCAACGCTTAGTGACGGCGCAATCAATGCACGCTTTCACAAAAGATTTGACAAAGTTTCGCATTCGAGCGAACCACATAGAACGTAGTAAGTATTCAATCGTTCGGTCAACGTTTAAGTGTCCTGTTTTAACATGTGCATCATGTGTCACCTTCCATCGCAAAGCCTTTGGTATTACGAAGAGTTGTTCGTTTTTATACCGTTTGTACAGTCGTCCGTTAATTATTTTATACTCGTTAATAATGTCTGAATCCTTCTCCTCAATTTTCATTACGACTTGTTGAAGTTTGCTATCTTGTAATTGCATACTGTAAAGCCAATCTGCCTCAGTTATTTCCGCTTTCCAGACTCGCAAAGTCGCTTCCTCAAGATCGCAACCGTCTTCGTTAGGCATACGACTTAGTGCGTCGACGTGCGCCATTCGTTGCTCGCTTCGATGTTCGATGATGAGGTCATAGTATTGGATACAAAGCCACCATCTGGCTATACGAGGTATCATTTCTCGCTTTTGCATGACCAATTTTACAGCATTGCAATCGGTAATGACCGTAAACGACTTTCCATAGATGTAATATTTAAAGCGGTCCACAGATTCGACAACTGCAAACGTTTCTAATTCGTAACTGTGATATTTCCTTTCCAGCGCTGTGGTAGATCGACTAAAGTACGCCACCGGCTTCCAATCTCCGTTGTCGCAGGTGTCATCGGACACCTGCGAGTCCAATGACACTCGCGTCTGTGTCCTTCTCGGGCGTATTTCGTGATAGCCATCTCACTAAGATTATGACATCGCCCTAGCGCAGAGACACGAAAAATGAACTCAGTTATTGTTTCGTTTTGCCTTCGAGCAACGCGCGACATATTGTAATGTATATCCGCTTCATCGTATTCGCAACCGAACTCGGTGACAAGCTCATTTGAGAACTCCTTCCAAGTAGCATGCATTCTTGGTGATGCGTCCACCCACATTGCGTAGCCGTAATAGAATCTTCATTCGTTGGGTCGAATTCGGGCAAGACTTCTGCGATTTCTCGTATAGAATGCGCGTTGCGGTCCTTATTAGGCATTTCTGAAGTACTGTTTTGATTGTTTCTAACGTTATTCTGGTTAATGGCTACTTGTTGAACCATTTGCCGCAGTTCGCTAATTTGTTTTCTCAATTCTTCGTTTTCACCCCGCAATTCCTCATTATCGTTTGTAAATTGCAAAACTACGCCGCTTGACTTCACGTGTTCAGTTAATCGTGCAACTAATTCCGCCTTATTGCCTGTAGTTGATAACTCTTGCTGTTGTAAGAAGTCCTTCAACTGTTCCTTCGTCTGTGACTCGATGGTCACCATCATTACGTATATATCTGCGTTCGTTTTTTTTTTATTTTTCAGCGCCAAATATTCAAACTTACGTTTTAATTACTCTCCTTTAGGGCATTGATTCAATCCCACTTCTGAACTGTAAATTTGGTTTTTGAGTTAAGTACATAACTTTAATAGACTTTATTTAAATAACTTTAATTTACTTTATTTAACTGAACAAAATATTTAATAATATAACTTTAATATACTTTATTTAACTGAACAAAATATTTAATAACATAACGTTAATATACTTTATTTAACTGAACAAAATATTTAATCACGGCGCTATCCAACTGACGCTATTTAACGAACTTCCGTTACTCTTGTTCACTCGCTTTTGACATTCGCTGTCACACATATGTTAGGTGACTACATGTTGTTAAAATTTTAAGCCCAGTTGTGCGTTTCTGATGTAGGTTAACACTACCGATATATATATAACGAAAATGTGTTTGCGTAATCGCTGTAAAACTCTATAAACTTAGCGTACTTAATGCTACCATGCGAAAATATATAAAATAAAGTGACTAGTGCTTGCGTTATACGAGCTGACAATGTTTTAATATCGGCCCAGCGGGAAAAATAGAATAAATTAATATTGTGTCTCTAACACGCCTTGTTATCACTCTACCGAGATACATATAACGAAAATATGTTCGCGTAAACGCTGTACTTAATGCTATCGTGCGAAAATATATAAAATAAAGTAACTGGTGCTTGCGTTATACAAGCTGACTGTACATTTAATAAATTAAAGTACACACACTGAGTAATTTTTAGCTACTAATTTTATTTAAAATAATGTTGTGTTTTTATACAAAAATATTTTAAGACTAATTTCTACATCAAGGTTAAATTATTATGATTTTAGTGGATTGTATTACATTTGTCAAAAAAGGTTAAAAAAGGTTAAAAAAGGACGGAAGTCCCAACACTTGGGATTTTCCTCCTATTGTTTTTATGAATATATTTTATTTTAATAATTTAAATACGGTTGCTAAAAAATGTTACTATTTATCTATATTTTTCCTTAGTACATAATTCTAAGAATTTAGGTGATGATATAAACTATAATAATTAAATTTATGTTATAAATTCATGTTCATGATTGAACATTCTGCCGGATGTCAAAACTCATGTTCGTGATTGAACATTCTGCCAGCGGCCTAATTCTACATTCCAATCTCGTTTGATTATTTAGCGTTCATTGGTCTGGTCATATTAGAGATTCTCCTTGTTAAAAATGTCCAATCGAGCAATTGCGCGTTCCGTATGCTTCCTTTTTACAAAATATATCACTATACCTATTATCAAAATTGTTACTAAGAAAAGAGATGTATGACTTGCTATTTGATGATATTTAATTTCACGTAATTTAATATTCTCTTCTTTTATGACTTTGATTTGACTCTGAAGCTCTTGCAGTTCATTTGTGTGATTGGATATTAATGAATTTAATGGTGGAATACGAATTCTAGTAGTGTTCCCTATTTTCGCTGTCAATGTGGCTGGTATTTCCTTTTTCGAATTAGAGTTTATATTAAATGGTGATTTTATTGTAACACCTTCAATTCTTATTGTACATCCTGGTTGCAATGATATTCTTCCCTGTTGTGGAAGTTCTAAAATAAATTGCCGATTTTGATTACACTGGATATGTGCTGATGTTGGTTTAAATGTTTTAAATAACCAATTATTTGCATTATTTAGCTTTACCCAATATAGAGATGATTCCGCTTCAATGTATGTACATTTATAAGCGTTTAAAGGCTTCAATGGTTAAATCTCACACGACGAGTCATTCGCATCTAGCCATGGCCAATTACCTTCACAAACATACTCCGCTTCTGTGACGTGTTTGCATAAGTTGAGCTGTGTTTCCGTCATCAAATGGTATGAGTCCATTTCGAAATTATATATAAGAAACTGCTTTTGTATCATTGGACTCAAAATTATCCCATGCTTTTCCATAGGCATCGGAATTACTTTGTATAGTTTTGATTCTTGTGTGTCAAATAATGGTATTTCTGCCTTTATGATTAGTTTCTTATCCATTATTGTTCCTATTGCCGATAAAAGCTTATAAATAACTTGCAACTGATTATCGCTATTTCCTGGCAGCCTTAATTTATTTGGAAGATGTTCTTTGATGCTCCTAACTTCTTCATACAGTTGAGTAGGAGTTATCAACGAAGGATTCAATTTCCCATGATTTATGTCAATTAAAAGCTTTATTATTTCTGTTTGAACATTTCTGTTTTCTTCAATTATTCCCTGCAGCTCTTTTATTACCATGAAAAACTTAATTGACTCCCGATATACCAAATATGATTCCTGCATTGCCGACGACAAGAGGTTGAGCCTATCTTGCATTTGTTTAAAATTATTATTTATCTCCGTGGTGGTTCTTTTTAACAAATTCACCGTAGAATCTACTACCGAAGTTTGCTTATTTATCAGATTCTTGATATCATGCTGATTTTCTAGTAATCTCATCATGTTTTCTTCGAACATTTTTCTATCTTCTGCATCCATTGTGCCAAACAATATGTGCTGCAGTGACCCGATGAACTCAAATGGCGCTCTTCTCGTTCTTTGATTTTTATATTGAAGCAAATATTTATTTGTGTCCTGCATCTGCTTTATTTGCTGTCTCATATCTTCTATAATTGCCACACAATGGTTTTCAAATGTTTGTAGTTTAGAACAAATTTTCTCCATTTCCAATATAGTTGTACCTCCTTTATCAATTATTTCGAAAAAGGGCTCCAAATCAAAACATATTAACAGCTTCCATGATGATGATACCACGTTCATAGATCCAATTTCGTCCAAATAAACCACCGTGTCTTTGTCTATCTCATTCACTTTTCCTCCTTTAATTGCTTCTGACGCTACTCTAGATGGAATTAAAATCATTAGCAATAAAAGTAACATTAAATTAACAGATTTTTCTTTTTTCAAATCTTTTCGTTTAATAACATTTATCTTCTTATTCTCAGCAACATGTATTTGTTCGTGTACGCCTTCCAATACACATAATTTCTGAATCGGACGTTTTATTGTGCCATTCTGAGTTTTTACCGATACTACTCTCACCAGATTATCTTTTCCAGGATGAACCTCAATTATCTTTCCAAGAGGCCATCTTCCTGGATATGTTTCCTCATTCTTCACTATTACCACTTGGCCTTCCTTAACATTTGCTTGAACCCCTTTCCATTTGTACCTCTGCTGAAGATTCGTTAAATATTCTTCCTTCCATCGTTTCCAAAAATGTTTCTTCATTGCTTGAATTATCTTCCAACGATTTAATGAAGATATGTTCATATCATCTACTGCTTCTGGATAGTCAATGATAGCATGCCCAATTAAAAAATGACCTGGAGTTAATATATCATTGTCGTCAACATTTGCACAAAGCGGTCGTGAATTAAGTATGCCCTCAATTTGAGTTAGAAGTGTGCTTAACTCCTCATACGTAAGTTTATTTTCGCCAACAACTCTTTTCAAGTGGTGTTTTATTGACTTCACGGCCGACTCCCATAAACCTCCAAAATGAGGACTTGCCGGTGGAATGAAATGCCATTTTATACCTTCTGCTTCCAATGCACAAACTGCACTCACATTGCTTTTAATAGCCTGTTGTAAATCCTTATCTAATTTTTTGGATGCTCCAACGAAGTTAGTACCGTTGTCTGAGTATATATGTGAACATTTGCCTCTGCGTGCAAACAATCGCTTCAGCGCCGCCAGAAATGAGTCTGATGTCATGTCACTTACCAACTCTAAATGCAAAGCTTTAGTTGCCATACATACAAATACCGCTACGTACCCTTTAAAAGTTTTTTGGCCTCGCCCTTTAGAACATTTTATTAGCAATGGTCCAGCGTAATCTACTCCACAATGAGCGAACGGAGCAGACACATTGACCCTATATTCTGGTAAATCACCCATAAGCTGTTTCTGCTTTAATGCTTTATAACGGGTGCACCTTACACATTCACGTATACATTTCTTAATCAAGTTTTTAAGTCCAAATATCCAATATCTTCTTTTTATAACATTTTCCATCAATCGATGTCCACCATGTAATGTTTCTCGGTGTGCTTCATTTATTATCAAATTCGCCAAATGACCTTTTGCTATAATTATTGGATGCTTTTTATCAAAACCAATTTTTGCATTGATTAATCGACCTCCAACTCTCAAAACTTGGTTTTTGTCTAAAAACGGATTCAAATTTGCCATTTTGCTTCGATGATCTATTTCACAGCTATTTTTCAATCTGCTTATATCCGTAAAAAATTGTGTTGTCTGATGACTTCTAAAAATAGCTGCATCTGCTCTTCTAAACTCCTCTACAGTTAGATATTCTGGAGACTTAGCCTTCCTCAGTCTGTCTATGAAACGAAAAATATATACTACCACTCTACTTAATTTTCTAAAAGATGAATATTTCTCGATGAGCTGATTAAATAAGTCTTCCTCTCTTAATTTACTGATATTTATTATTTTAGCTGCCATTTGTTCTTTTGGCCATGTCCTTCTATCATCGTTTAACCAGTTTGGACCTCTCCACCATAACGATTGGTTCTCTAACTTTTCCGGCTGAATTCCTCTGGATGCTAGGTCTGCTGGATTTTCCTTTGATCGCACATAAAACCCATTGGCGCTTGGAATTAACGAGCTTATTTCATTTACTCTTGACCTAATAAATTTATTTTTGCTTGAATTGCTTTTTATCCAGCATAATGTAATCGTGGAATCACTCCATGCATACATTTTTATTTTTCTGTAAATTATGTTATGAATTTTATTTAATAATTTTGCCAATAGATGCGCTGCACACAGCTCAAGCTTCGGCAATGTTTTTCTATTTTTTATAGGATTTACCTTACTTTTTGCTGCTATTATGGACACCTTTGCGTGCGTTTTTATGTACACTATTGCTGCGTAGGCCTTTTCCGATGCGTCAGCGAATCCCACCAGGCATATTTCATCATTTCCGGTAACTCCTACCCATCTCTCAATTCTGATTGTTTGTATTGCGTCTAAGTTCTGCACAATGTTTTTCCATTCTTTCATCATTTCTTCATTTAATTTCATATCCCAATCTAAATTACTTATCCAGAGCTTCTGCACAAATAACTTAACCAATACTGTAACTGGAGCCAATAGTCCTAATGGATCAAATATTTTACCTAGATACGATAATGCCATTCTTTTTGTTATATAGACGTCTCTACTTTCTGCTATCTTAAACATGAATATATCATTGTTAGGATTCCATTGCAAGCCAAGCGTTTTTATACTTTCTTCTTTATCTATATCAATGACCTCATTGTCTTTTGATTTTTCCACCGTTTCTACTATATCCATGCTGTTTGAGCACCATTTTCTCAAATGAAATCCATACTTCTCCAAATGCGCCGATATCCTTAGCCGAACACTTTTGCACTCTTCTTTTGTATCACCGCCAGTTAGAAGATCGTCCATATAAAAATCGTCTTTAATTATTTTCGATATGTGATTATCCTGACATTCATTTGCTATTTCAAATAAAGTTCTTATAGCTAAAAA